>NW_007251376.1:167967-175152 GCF_000164805.1 Carlito syrichta | reverse complement strand
GCTACTTGGAAGGCTGAGGCGGAAGGATCGCCGGAGCCCAGCAGGTCGAGGCTGCGGTGGCCGGGAGCGGCCACTGCACTCCAGTCTGGGCGACAGAGTGAGACTCCAACTCAAAAAAAAAAAAAAAAAAAAAGGCAGCGGCTAAATATGGGGGGAACCCAAATAACGGAATTTATTTATTAAAAATTGTGTGTTTATTCTTACATGTTTAAACTTCAGTCACCTTCAAAGTACTCTCCGTTTGATGCAATACACTTATTGAGATGCTTTTTCCACAGCTCAGAACAGCTTTTGAACTCATCAATTTTGATGCCTTTTAGTTCTTCCACTGTTTTTTGTTTCACCTCTTCCTCATTGGCAAAATGCTTCCCATTGAGAACTTTTTTCATCCAGAAAAAATTTTTGAAAAGTTGCTGGGAGCAAGATTGGGTGAATAGGGAGTGTAGGGCATGAGGGTCATTTGGTCAAAAACTGCTGAACACTTAGCACAGTGTGGGCAGGTGTGCTGGTCAATCACCCATCATAAATGGGCAAATGTGTTGAAAGAATCTCCAAAAAAATTTCAATAAAGTGGAATGTAGCCTCTCACAACAACGCTAACTGGACACTGATGCTGATGGGTTCTTAGCACACTTACCTAGCAGGGGAAGCCTGTACACCAGGGGCCCACCCTACCCACAAAAGAAGTCAATTCCCATTTTCGGGGGTTCCCCCTCCTATAGCAGGCGGAAATCAACCATTTCCTCATCTATGCCAGGTCCATGGCTAAGGACTTTATAACAAAAGACAGACTGAAAGGAGAGAAACATGCAAATGTATTTAATATAAGGTTTATGTGCCATGGGAGTCTTCAGAAATTAAGATCTAGGGGCCGGATGTGGTGGTTCATACTTGTAATCCAGCACCCTGAAAATGCTAGGTGGGAGGATCACTTGAGGCCAGGAGTTTGAGGCCAGCCTGGACAACATAGTAAGATGCCCATCTCTCCAAAAAATAAAAAATTAGCTAGGTGTAATGACACACGCCTATAGTCCCAGGTACTTGGAAGGCTGAGGTGGAAGGATTGCTTGAGCCCAGAAGTTTGATGTAACAATGAACCAAGAGCAGGCCCTGCACTCCAGCCTTGAAGAGAAAGCAAGACTGTCTCAACAAAACAAAACAAAACAAAAAACAGGAAAAAAGAGAAATAAATGAAGAAGAACTAAAAAACACACAAACAACCAAAACCAAGCAAAAACAGAGAAACCTGCCAATTTTTATGCTTAGGTTTGATGAAGAGTGGACAGTTATGGAGAAGTATGATTGGACAAAGGTGGTATGATCTAAAGAGAGGGGGAACTTTGCAAGGTCTGTTGGTTAAGGTTCGTCCCTGTGTCCAATGTCTTCAGATAAGAATGCTTTCTTTCCTCTGGGAAAAGGGAGGGTATCTCTCACAGGAATATCTTCTGACCTGCTTCACGAGAAGAGGATGGGAGGAAGTCAGTGAGTGACTTTCCCAGGTTTTGTGACTTGCTTTGGGGGAGAAGGTGGGAGAGACCTTCCTGCTTCTTCAGTTTTCTCAACTGCCAAGGTGCCATTTTTGGAGGGTAGCATATCCTGAACCACATCGGTACTCTGCACTGATCTTTTAGAAACTACAAAGACGATCTGTTAGACTATCTGTCCTTTTTGTTACAGAATTTTAAATCCTAGTTTTAGAATCATTGCCTACATTAGATTATTTTCTTCTCTGTTTCATATTGCGACTCCCCATAAGCATTCCTCACTTGATATACATAAAAGACAAATGACTAAAACAGAAGACCTTGGGGATGGTATGAAATGGTTCCAACATGATTAAAAATAAGGTAGAATTCTTCTGCTCTCTTTGTGCTTGTATGTATATCTGTATGTCACAATTAACATTTGGAAATTGTTGACATTGCTTAGACTCATTTTCGTGACTTGATAATAGCATTGATAATAGCATTGCTAATAGATTCTTTTTTGTTTTTTAGGGGAGGAAGGCATAAAGTAATAATAGGTAGAAATGTCACTTCTTGTTTTGTTTTGTTTTTGTTTTTGTTTTGAGTTGGAGTCTCACTCTGTCGCCCAGACTGGAGTGCAGTGGCCGCTCCCGGCCACCGCAGCCTTGACCTGCTGGGCTCCGGCGATCCTTCCGCCTCAGCCTTCCAGGTAACTGGAACTACAGGCATGCGCCACCACACCCGGCTAATTTTTGATTTATTGTAGAGATGAGGTCTTGCCAAGTCGAACCCGCAGGCTCAGGCAATCCACTCACCTCAGCCTTTGTTTTTCTTGATGTGTAGCACAAATTTATCATTCCTGAGGAATAACTTTAAGGAAGTTCTCACTGATTGTCTCCTAAAGGGAAAATGATAACTCTTCTGCTAAAACACACAGCAACTGAGCAAACATTCTTTTTTTTTGAGTCAGAGTCTCACTCTGTTGCCCAGGCTGGAGTGCAGTGGCCTGCTCATGAGATCCTTCTGCCACAACCTTCCAAGTAGCTGGAACTACAGGTGTGCATCACCACACCCAGTTAATTTTTTTTATTTATTGTAGGGACAAGGTCTTGCCATGTTGCTCAGGCTGGTCTCGAACCCATGGGCTCAGGCAATCCTCTTGCCTCTACCTCCCAAAGTGCTAGGATTACAGGCATGAGCCATAGCGCCTGGCTGGGCAAACATTCTTTTAAAGGTACAGTTGAGGTTAGAAAAAATAAGGGACAACCCTAGAAGACAACAGTAAAGAGGGAGCTAACGAGAAGGCTGCTAACCATGAACATCTGAGTCTTCAGAGGCTGTATAGTAGTGAGCATCCTTAAACAAGTCCCACATGAGTCCTGGAGCTGCAAGTTTGGTCTCTGAATAACTGAAACAGAGGAACAGAGAAATCCATTGACAGTGGCACAGGGAGATGAAAAACAGAAGCTCTATTAAGCTTGGCAGGAGAATGGGGATTTTCCTGATATGTGTAACCAGCGACCTACCCTCATTGACTTTCCAGGTCAAACTGACACTATTTGAAACCCTTAAACTGAGAAATTAATATGAAAACTGTTATTAGCTGGCATGTGCAAAAGCAGACACAAGATCTCTTTGAAGGGGCATGCTATCAATTCAAGCATTTTCAAACTGAAGATTAATTTGTAATCCAAATTTCTAAAATCACAAGGAAACATTCCAAAATGAGAGTCCACTGACATAAGAGATAGAAGGATTATATTTCAAAAAAACTTCAGTTAATAAATACTCATATAAGGCCATAAAATGACTATGTTTAAAAGAAATAAAGATATAGATATGAATCTAAAATATAGATAAAAGCAATATAGTATTTTGTCCAATATATTTATTAGAAGCATTACTGTACATATATCATATATAGATATAAAATGTATCTTAGATATATATGTAATGCATTTTTTTTTAAGATGTAAGGTACAATTCAGGGTTAGGTATACAGACGTTGATTATGCAGGTACCCTTGTTGATGAGGTGTGCCCCTCCCTCCCCTAGCAGTTTCTCTCAACTAAAAAGCAAGATATTATAAAAAAAATGGGTCAGGTGGCTGGGTACGGTGGGGCTGACACCTATAATCCTAGCATTTTGGGAGGCCGAGGAGGGAAGATTGCTTGAGTCCAGGAATTTGAGACCAGTCTGGGCGACAAACTGAGATCTTGTCTCTACAAAAAAAAAAAAAAAAATTAGCCAGGCATGGTGGTGTATGCCTGTCGTCTCAGCTACTCAGGAGACTGAGGTGGAAAGATCACCTGAGACAGGGAAGTTGCAACTCCAGTGAGCCATGATGGTGCCACTGCACTCCAGCCTGGGTAACAGTGAGATACTGACTCAAAGAAAAATATATTGGATCAGATATAGTAAACAGAACTTTCAGAAATGACAAATATAGCCACTATAATTAAACCTCAATGGCTCTCCTAAGGCAAGTATCATAGAGAAACTCTTACACATGTGTGTAAGACTTGGTTTTAGTATCACTTCTCCCAAAGATCCAAGGAATAAGTTTGAATCTCACACAAATTCTTCAGCTGTAGAGAAAAAAATCCTTAACTCATTTAAATGAAACTGACAGAACTTTAAAAGAGGTTAAGGACAGTATAATAATGGACACTATAGGACAACATTCTCATTAACACAGAGATGTAATGACCATTAGCAAAATATTAAAAAACAAATCCAGCAGTGTTTTAAAATGACAAAGTTAGGTTTGCCTCAGGAATGCTAAGGATGGTCTTACATTAGAAAATCAATTAATTTACCATGTACTTATTAAAGGAAAAAATAATGTAACCATCAATAGGTGCAGAAAAAAAAGTTTAATGAAATTCAACATCTACTCATTATTTAAAAAGAAAAAATCTTTAGCAAAGTAGAAATAGAAGAAATCTTTATTAGCCTGATAAAGTGTACCTATAAAAATTCATAGCAAGCATCATACTTAATGGTGAAGTAATGAAAGCTTTCCATTTGAAATCTGGAATGACAAAAGGTTTCCTATTTCCACTACTTCTATTCAACACTATGTTTAATATTTGATTCAGTGCATTAAGGCAAAAAAAAAAAAAAAGACGTAAGGGTTAGGAAGATGCTGTTCATTATTTCCATAGGACAATCATTTATGTACAAAATCCAAAATATATACACATAAATTATTAAAATTAATAAGATGATCTTGCAAAGTATCGAGCTGCATAAACAATAAACAAAAATGTACTTCTGCCGGGCTCGGTGGCTCAGCCTGTAATCCTGCACCTTTGGGAGGTTGAGGTGAGTGAATTGCCTGAGCCCACGGGTTCAAGACCCACCTGGGCAGCAAGACCTCATCTCTACAATAAATAAAAAAATCAGCCGGGTGTGGTGGTGCATGCCTGTAATTCCGGCTACTCGGAAGGCTGAGGCGGAAGGATCGCTGGAGCCCAGCAGGCCGAGGCTGCGGTGGCCGGGAGCGGCCACTGCACTCCAGTCTGGGCGACAGAGTAAGACTCCAACTCAAAAAAAAAAAAAAAAAAAGTACTTCTATCCACCAGCAATGCAGAGTTAGAAAATACAGTATAATAGAAATGATGACAATTATAAAAGCACCAACAATTACACATTACCCAAGAATAAATCTCACCCCCAAAGAGACCTTTAAGAAAACTGTGTAATTTTACTAAGAGGTAGAGAAACCTAAAAAAATGGAGAGAGACACCACACTCAAGTATTAGAATTTTCTGCATTATACAGATAAAACTCTTCTCCAAATTGATTTATAAAGACAATAAAATTCCATTCAAAATCCATACATTTCATTGAAGAACTTGAAAAGTGAATTGTGAGATTTATATGAAAAATCAAAAGTCCTAAAACAACCAATACCACCTTGAACCTGAAATAAACAACAATGTATAGGAAGGGCTGCCTTACCAGGTTTCATGAATTTTTATGAAACTATGGCAATGAAAACACTGGGGGGCTTTGATATAGAAAGAGACAAATAGACCAGCACTGTAGAAAAGAGAAATAATGCAAACATGAATTATGACAGAGGTGGCACTGCAAATCACTTGGGAAAGAAAAAATTTTTAATAAATACTGATGGGGCACATGTTTATTTATATAAAAAATGAAATTTGATTCCTACGTCAAACCAAAAACAAGAATCAAGTCCAGGTAAATTAAAGATTTAAATGTGAACTCTACACATTTTAAACTGTTGGATATAAATGTAATAATTTTAGGTCCTTGGAGCAGGAAGCTATCTCTTAAATAAGACATAGAAAGGGCTGGCTGTGGTGATTCATGCCTGTAATCCCAGCATTTTGAGAGGCCAGGGTGGAAGGATCATTTGAGGCCAGGAGTTCGAGGTGAGCTGGGCAACACAGCAAGACCCCATCTCTAAAATCAAAACAAAAATAGAAAGGACAACACCATTTTATATTCAGAAACTTATGAATGTGGAACAATCCAAACTTGTTATTGCTGAAAATTGGACAATAAATTGCTTCAAACACTTTGAAAAATAATTTGTCCTTTTCTCAAAAATTGGAAGTGATCATCCTTATGACTCAGCAAGGCCATCTTCAAATTATTATCCCAATATCCTGTACCAGTGAACAAAAAGATGTGTGTAAGGGTATTCCTAGTCTCACTGTTTCTAACTGCAAAAACCTGGAAGCAACCCCAAATATCTGTCCATAGCAGCATGAATAAATACGTTATGGTATAGTTACCAAAGGTAATGTTAAATGGTAATTAAAATGAATAAATTACAGTCATGAAAATATGTGGTTCTATTACAGAAACAAAGAACTGAGTACCACGTTCTCATTCATGAGTGGATCTTAAGCAATTATACTATAAGAAAGGGATTGGCAGTAGTGGGAAACTGCCAGGGGAGAATGGGCATACCTCATCAACAAAGGTACCTGCATAATGACCATTTGTATACCTGACCCCAAATTGTACCCCGCATTTTTAAAATGAATAAATAAATAAATACATAAAACAGAAAAAATTCAAAGAACCAAAAAAAAAAAGGATATATGGTTGAATGTCAGAAAAAAATTAGAATGAGTCAAGGAAAGAAAAAAAAATTAACCCTTTTCTGTATGTTTCCATGTATAAAACATTTGAAAACAGGCAAAATTAAACAATACAATGTTGGGGATATAAATACATACAGTAAAACCGTATGAAGAGAAGTAAGGGGCAGAAAATGCCAAGTTCCTATTATTCACATGGCTGGAGAGGTGAGAAGGAGATAAGAAAGAGGAAATCACACAAGGAGCTACAAAGTGATGGTGATGCACTATTTCTTTCTTTTTTTTATTTGAGTTGGAGTCTCACTCTGTCACCCAGGCTGGAGTGCAGTGGCATGCTCATAGTCACTGCAGCCTCGACCTCCTGCCAGACTTAGGCGATCTTTCCACCTCAGCCTTCCTAGTAGCTGGAACTACAGGTGCACGCCATCACGACTGGCTAGTGATGCTCTATTTCTTTTTTTTTTTTTTTTGAGTTGGAGTCTCACTCTGTCGCCCAGACTGGAGTGCAGTGGCCGCTCCCGGCCACCGCAGCCTCGACCTGCTAGGCTCCGGCGATCCTTTCGCCTCAGCCTTCCGAGTAGCTGGAATTACAGGCATGGGCTACCACGCCCGGCTGACTTTTTTTTTTTTTTTTT
>NW_007251376.1:162357-167947 GCF_000164805.1 Carlito syrichta | reverse complement strand
GGGTCTCGAACCCACGGGCTCAGGCAATCCACTCACCTCAGCCTCCCAAAGGCGCGGGATTACAGGCTGAGCCACCGAGCCCGGCTGATGCTCTATTTCTTAAGTCAGTTGGTAGGTTCGTTGATATTTATTGGATTATTATTTCTTAGACTCCATACTTTTTAAAGCATTCCTTGTATTTATTTCTTACTTAGGACAAATAAACAAAAAAAGAAAAAAAAAATAAGTGCAGTCACTAGCAGAACAGAAATAGAACATGTTACACACAGAGGAGTGCATTAGCAACATCACTAAGGGATGCCGGAATGGAATGAGTTTTCTGTTGGACTCCTAGGAGAGTAAGGAACACTGGTGGCCTGCATGTTTGAGAAAAACAGGAGTTGGATGTTCTTAGTCTGTTCTAGCTGCTAGAAGTAATACACTAAATTGGATGTCTTATAAACAACATAACTTTATTTCTCATTGTTTTGAAGCCTGAAAAATCCAACTTCAAGGCACCAGCAGATTTGGTATCTGGTAAGGCCCATTTTCTGGTTCATAGATAGTGGCTTCTTGCTACAACTATAAGTGGAAAGAGCCAGGGATCACTCTGGGGCCCCTCTTACAAGGGCACTAATTCCATTCAAAGGGTTCCACCCCTATCACCTAGTCACTTCCGAGAAGCCCCACCTCCTAATACATTGGGGGTTAGGACTTCAACATATGAACTTTGAGGAGACACAAATATTCAGAGCACATTAGATGTGTGGGCAAGTGACTGGCAGGAGGAAGGGGAATATAAGAGGGGGAGATTCTTCAAGTTTATGCTAAGAAAATCTGAAGACTTAAGAAAGCAGTATTTTTTTTTTTTTGAGTCGGAGTCTTTGTTGCCCACACTGGCGTGCAGTGGCATGCTCATGGACACTGCAGCCTCCACTCGCTGGGCTCAGGCAATCCTTCTGCTTCAGCCTTGCTAATAGCTGGAACTACAGGCATGTACCACCACACCCAACTAAGGAAAAACATATTTTAATTATGAGTTCACTTTTCCTGTGGGGTATTAAGCCTGTCCCTCAAATAAAAGTCAATGAACCATGTTTACAAGTCAGCAAAGGGTATACTGGGGTCAGAGTCGAGCAACAGAGGAAAGTTAAATATTAAATGACTATCAAAAACATTTTAATCAAAATGTTTTTATGATTGAAAAAGCTCTGGAAAATCGCATTACATATCCATGGTCAACTTTCTCAGCACGAAGTTATTTTTAGTTGAGAAGTGAAAGAACAATGACTAAATGGATATCATTACTGACTGTTAGCATTCATGCTAAACTAGCTGCCCCAAATCCAAATATCGCCCTAACAAGAAATTGGCTAACAGCTTGTTAACCATCTTATAACTGGTATTAGTGAAGTCTTGATCTAGAATATTCCTAAGGTTCTTTATCACTCTGAGCCTCCATGAATCGCTGATTAATACCGCTTAGTAGGAAACTGTCACTCTTTTTCCCAGTCCCAGTTTAGAAGAGATACTGCTTCTGAGACTGGTTCTGGACGAATCAAAATAGATTTCTGCAGGCCACTTGGAGATCCTGTGTTCTAAAGTGACAAAAAGACATGTGTGTCATCCTTCTTCATTCCAGACCTCATCTGACACTGACATTAAATCACAGAGTGAGATCTCTAAGACCTGGCCAGGAAAGAGGTCAGAATTATTGTCTTTTCTAGACAATTCTTCATTCATGAGCATTTTCTGATTATCATACCACTGATCTGGTTGTCAGGAGGTATGCCTTCAACTACTGCCTGTGACTTAATATACCATGTGATTTGGGGCATTTTATGTCCAGTGCCTCAGTTTCTCCATTGATAACATGAGGAATTTGAACCAGGTGATCTCTAAAGGTGCCTCATAGGTCAGGCATGCTGACCTTCCATGATTCCAAGTTATTTCATCTACTTTCATGGTAACTTTCTGAGGTACATTGCTGAAGGACCCACCTCTCAAATCTATTAAATGAATCAATAATGAAAATAAAACAAAAACAACAGTAAACGTATATTGAGACTTTGGCTCTCAAAAGTCCCCCAAAAAGCATATAATGTGGATATATATAGTTGAAACTACTCATCTATTATGTTTATTTTTCAATGTTTTACCAATAAATATATAAATGTGAATTTTTTAATGATATTTGAAATATTCAAAGGAATATATTGTGAGATTAAGGTTTAAGAGCATCAATAGTTAATTTAACAGCACAGTAAGATTTCGAAAATAGAATTTCTTTAACCATATTGTTCTTCTGCCCTCATGTGGTATATTTGGTGTATCACAGCAATTTATTTAGGTCAGGCATTCCTTGCAAAAAACATTTACCCAATCCTGAAAAGGTTGAGGTTCTCGCTTTAAGAACCCAAAGTCCATTCTGTATGTTTGCAGAATATTTTTACTATAACTTTATCATTCCGTTTAAAGCAATTTTTTTCCTTTTTTATTATTTATTTATTTATTTTTAATTTTACAAGTGTGGGGTACAATTCAGGGTTAGGTATACACATGTTCATTATGCAGGTCCCTTGTTGATGAGGTGTGCCCTTTTTCTAAACAACTTCTACTAAAAGTTCTTTAGGTATTAAAAAATATTTTCTGGCCATCTCTACAAAAAAAAAAATAGCTGGGCATAGTAACATGCCTGTAGTCCCAGCTACACAGAAGGCTGAGGCCAGAGGATCACTTGAGCCCAGGAGCTCAAGGCTGCGGTGAGTCATGATAATTCCACTGCACTGCACCCTGCATAACAGAAGGAGACCCAGAATTTAAAAAAATAGTTGGGGGGCTCAGTACTCACTCCTGTAATCTCAGCCCTTTGGGAGACTGAAGTGGGAGGATTAATTGAGCCCAGGTATTCCGGATTAGCCTGGGCAACACAGGGAGACTCCGTCTCAATTTTTAAAAAAAATTCTGAGATTTGGCCCCTCCACTCCCTTGGAGAGATGAATCTCCTCCCCCTCTCTCTCCAATTTACTTTCTAAATAAGCTATATTTTATAATCTAAAAAAAAAAATTCTAAGAGTAATTCAGTCTGAAAGATGTATTATTACAATAAAATCTAAAATGTTTTTAAAAATCTAAAATGTTTATAGTTCCCAATGCTGCCATGGTTTATGCAGACTGTGTATAATTTAAAAATCAGTAATCTGAAAACTCTTCACTATTATATTCCATAGTAAATATATTTTGATTCTAAAATACATGTTGATTAGAGAACATTTTAGAAATAAAAAAGATACAACGAAGTAAAATCACCAATGTTTGCAATAACTACTACTGATTCTTGCAATTATTTTACTACAGATTACTTTCTGAAATATATTTACTATTGCTGCACATAGTAAGCAGTTAGTAAACAACTGTTGAATATATAAGACTATATTCTCTTTTTAATTAAATGTGCTTTGTAAATAAAACTGAACCTCTTTTTTTTTTTTTTTTGAGTTGGAATCTCACTCTGTCACCCAGACTGGAGTGCAGTGGCCACTCCCGGCTACTGCAGCCTCGACCTGCTGGGCTCTGGCCATCCTCCCACCTCAGCCTTCCAAGTAGCCAGAACTACAGGTGCGAGCTACCACACCCGGCTAATTTTTGATTTATTGTAGAGATGAAGTCTCACCAAGTTGCCAGTGATGGGATTACAGGCTGAGCCACCAAGCCCGGTCAACTTAACCTCTTAAAATATTCATTCACACGAATGTCCTGTTAATCTTGTCTCATTATATTTTTGTGGTACATAATAACTTTTTACAAATATTTTCCAGAAGGTTTGTACCATTTTCTACCCCTATCAGTAAGGCAAAAAATGTTTATCTCACTGAATCCTCACCAAAATTGAATATCATTATTCATGTTTCGCTAAATTAAAGGGTAGAAATATATCTCACTTAAGTTTCTATTCTTCCATTCATCCATATATGTGTTTATACATATATTCATATATACACACATACATGCAATACATGTGACATGTACACACATATACACATAATATGGATCAATAGATAGAAAGATTTTGTGATTTACCTCTTAGTTTTGTTTTGACCTGTACAAGTTTCACTTTTTTACAGAGGCAAACATCCATATTTTCTTTTCTTTTTTTTTTTTTGAGTTGAAGTGTCACTCTGTCGCCCAGGCTGGAGTGCAGTGGCACGCTGCTCACAGCCACTCCAGTGTCAACCTGCTGGGCTCCGGCGATCCTTCCACCTCAACCTTTCAAGTAACCGGGATTACAGGCACTGTGCTACCATGCCTGGCTAACTTTTGATTTATTGTAGAGACGAAGTCTCGCCAAGTTGCCCGGGCTCATCTCGAACCCATGGGCTCAGGCAATCCACTCACCTCGGCCTCCCAAAGTGCTGGGATTACAGGCTGAGCCACCAAGCCTGACCACATCCATATTTTCATTGGTAATTTCTTCAATTGCTTACAAGCTATGGAAGTATTACCATCAAGGCTGGGTACTGTGGCTCACAACTATAATCCCAGCACTTTGGGAGGCCAAGGCTGATTGAGAATCGCTTGAACTCGGGAGGACAAGACCACCTGGGCATCATAGTGAGACTTTGTCTCTATAAAATAAATAAAGAAATTAAAAGTTATCCAGGCATAGTGGCACGTGCCTGTAGTCCCAGCCATTCGGGAGACTGAAGATAAAGGACTGCCTGAACCCAGGAGGCTGTGGTGAGCTGTGAGTATGCCACTGCACTTCACCCTGGGTGACAGAGTGAGACACCCAACTGAAAAAAAAAAAAAGTATTACCATCAGTAATTTGCTAATCACTTGTATTTTTATGTTAATTTTTATAATCTCTATTACACAGTATGACCCATTCTAGTTTGAATGCTTCAGATGAAGCATTCTCTAGTTATACAGTATTCATTTACATTTAACAGGTTTCAGGGGGGAAAAAACATTGTCTTATTGGGGTCAAATGTCACCACATTTGATTAAATCAAATGTTACCATATTAGGCTGTTAAAAATACATCTTTCTCCTCAGGATATAATCAACTTTCTTCGGCTAATTGTTCAAAAGTTGTAAAACCTGATTAGCATTTCTTTAACATAGCTGGTATTATCTGGACTCTTCCTAAACTGGCATGAAATATGAAATTAGAAAAGGAAGTTGGAACCTGCATTCATTCAATTTTGGTGACTAAGAAAGTGACAAAGAAGCCCTGAGATACTTTTTTTGTTTTGTTTTGTTTTGTTTTGTTTTGTTTTGTTTGAGTTGGAGTCTCACTCTGTCGCCCAGGTTGGAGTGCGGTGGCATGCTCACGGCCATTGCAGCCTCGACCTACTAGGCTCAGGCGATCCTTCCGCCTCGGTCTTCTGAGTAGCTGGAACTATGGGCATGTGCCACCATGCCCGACTAATTTTTTGATGTATTGTAGAGATGAGGTCTCACCAAGTTGCCCAGGTTGAACTTGAACCCATGGACTCAGGCAGTCCTCTCACCTCGGCCTCCCAAAGTGCTGGGATTATAGGCGTGAGCCACTGCACCCGGCCCTCAAGATACTTTTTTTTTTTTTCTTTTGAGTTGGAGTCTCACCGT
>NW_007251376.1:159971-162197 GCF_000164805.1 Carlito syrichta | reverse complement strand
AATCCATTCACCTCAGCCTCCCAAAGGCATGGGATTACAGGCTGAGCCACTGAGCCCGGCTTCAAGATACTTTTAAGATTCTTTCTTCATCCCTAACTCTTTAAAAGTATATGAGAATATGGATAAGATATTGGAAAGAAAATATTGCTAACAAGGAAATTATTTAAGAAATTCTAAAATGACCAATTAACTTTGTTCATAACTCCATAAATATTCCTTTGGTATTCTCCAAAATACAGGAAAACATGATAGATTGCTTGTTTATGAGAGATTAAAGATGCTGGAGGTGAGATGTGAGGCCCAGTATTTCAGGGGTTTCTTCACTTTGACTCTTGTTTTCAACAGAATAAAAGACAGATTCCAATAGATAAATTAAGCAACAAGAGAAAGTTCCTATGGTATATTTTACTGAACATTAAGTACGATAAAAGAGGTGTGTAAGATTCGTTCCTACTCTAAGGATCTCAGGGCAAAGAGTAACAACAAAATACTAGCCCCTCAAAAAAGCAGAATGCAGTAATATTGAGTATTTATGAGCCAAATTCTGTGGTAAATTTGTGTCACCATGAAATCCTCAGATAGTAAGTGTATGGAGCCATTACTGTGACTGTAATGTCTATTTAACACCTGGGGAAAATAATGCTCAAAGTTGTTAAAAATGTTGTCTGAGCTTAGACAGTTGATCAAAGAGCTGAAAATCAAACCTAGGTCTATGCGATGCTACCAGTTTCAAGATCTTACCATCTGTGCTGTACTGGTGGGTATAAACATCAATGAGCCAGATTATATCTGCTGTAGGAGAGGGAAAGTTTTTATAAAGATCTTCAAGGTAGAACTTGGATAGATAAACAGGAAAGAAGGAAACCCTGAGACATAAGCAGGGAGGTGTGAATAAGCATATAGACAAAGTAATAAAAGGTCAAAAAGCTTTTTTTAGTTCCTGCCAAGTAATTTGCTATTTTCAAAAGCAATCCTGTAATTTTAATAAAACCATTTAAAATATATACAAAAACACAAAAGAGAAATTAAAATGACTCATAATCCCACTCTTCAGAAATATTTAAACATGGATTTTAATTTTTTTTTTTAGAGATAGGGTCTTGCTGTATTGCCCAGTCTAGAGTGCAGTGGTTACTCACAGGCACAATCATACCTCATTGCAATCTAGATCTTCTGGCCTCAAGCAATCATCCTCTTCCACAGGTGTGCATCATTGTGCTAGGCTTAAACATGGATTTTAATAGTATTATACTGCATATAGAAGTTTATCATGTGATTCTAACTTCATATATTACTTACATTTTATATCCTTACTCCATTAACTATGTATTTATTTTTGTTATCAACCGCTTGGCCTGTTTTGATTCATAAAGAAGGCATCCACTAAGTTTGGTTTATTTTCATTTTTCCTTGCAGTGTTAAAAACTGATTTGCTACTCATCATGGATTTTTGGCTTTTCTAAATGTCGAGAATCCCAGAAAGTTTCTGAAGATTCACTGAAAGCATATTCTTTTGCTTATGGTACTGTATTTGTTTCACCTTGTTTTAGGTAGTTTTTTGGTTAACTCATTCTACAGTTATTTTCATTTTAATAGGTAGGTCTCTCCATTTTCATTATTGTCTTGTTTCTGTTATCTTGTCTTTAACTTGCTTATTTTTATGTTTTCATACTATTTTAAAAATTCTAATTTCTTTTTGTTGTCATGGCTGTTTTCTTTTCTTTTCCTCATCCTCTTTTTTTCTCTTTTTCATTTTTTTAAAGTCAGGGTCTCACTCTGTCACAATCATGGCTCACTGCAGCCTCAACCTCCCAGACTCAGGCAATACCTCTGCCTCAGCCTCCTGAGTAGCTGGAGTATAGGCATGCACCACCACACCCAGCTAATTTTGTTTTTGTTTTTTGTTTTTTGTTTTTGGTAGAGACAAAGTCTCATTATGTTGCCCAAGCTGGTCTCGAACTCCTGAATGTAAGTAATCTTCCTGCCTCAACCTTCCATAGTGTTGGGATTTTCCAGGTGTGAGTCACTACACCCAGCCTCCTCATCCTATTTTATTCTGCAGATTCTCCTTCTTTCATTTCTAAATAACCAGTAATCCAAATAAATACCATCACAAAATTAACAACCATAATTTTTTTTTTTTTTTTTGAGTTGGAGTCTCACTTAGTCGCGCACACTGGAGTGCAGTGGCCACTCCCGGCCACCGCAGCCTCCACCTGCTGGGCT
>NW_007251376.1:147077-159951 GCF_000164805.1 Carlito syrichta | reverse complement strand
CCTCAGCCTTCCGAGTAGCCGGAATTACAGGCATGTGCTACCATGCCCGGCTGTTTTTTTCTATTTATTGTAGAGATGAGGTCTTACCAAGTTGCCTAGGCAGGTCTCAAACTTGCAGGCTCAGGCATTCCACTCACCTCAGCCTCCCAAGGTGAGAGAATACAGGCTGAGTCACCGAACCCAGCTAACAAACCTATAGGAACAAAACATAGATTATTTTGCTCTAGCCTGCAAAAGTCCAAAGCAAATATCTAGTTTCATAAATTTTCTTATTTTTTCAGAAAATTTAAATCAATATAATGTTAGTAAAATCAAATTAATCCAAATGAATAAGTCTCAAATCTGTTAAAAATTAGTTTACATCTCTTGCCTGGGACAAATGGTCACCTTGATTATTTTCCAAATATAAAAATCAGAAACATTCACAAGTTCTAAAGAGTTCATAAGTGTGTACATTAATTTTTTAAGAAATTCAGTAAGGATCTATAAAACATTGGTAAGGTTGGATATATCTGGCTATAAATAATGGTAGTTGGAGGTGGAGGTCAAAAAATAGTTTATCTCTTTTATATGAAAACTTAAAAATTATAACATAATGTACTGTGAAACTTAAAGATTGTGATATAAGAGTACACAAGGTTATACACAACCTATCTGAAAGACGCTTCATCATTCTCGGTGACTAGGTCATGAAAAAAATCCAACAATAATTTTTCAAGAGAAATACCAAGGTCTCAAAGCATTTTGTAGAAGACATTAATTAGGAAACAGCATGATACCATCTACTAGACATTAACTATCATATGCCCAGTGAGGAGAAAAGGCACAGCAAGGTAAAACTGAAGACCTGGAGAGTCATAAATGCAAAAGATTTTCTTAGGACCATTATGGTATTTATGGAAAGTAATTATGCAACAATTCTAGGGCAGGTGTCTCCTTAACCCTTAAGCATACAGAACTTTGTTAATCTAGCCAAATAAAAATGGATCCGTTATTTTCTCCATAACATTGTGTTATTTTTATTGATTAGATCTTAAAGACGAACATTTAGATGCAAATTTCTTAAAGTGAAGCCAAAAAAACTATATATATTGAATTCCCTTAGATCTATGGAGTAAAGGCGATATTTTAAGTGGTCATGTTAAATTTTTTTATTTTTTATTTTTTGGCTTTTTTTCTCCTTGCTTCAAATAGAACGCACTTAATTTTTTTTAAAAAGTGAGAGTTTTGAAAAGATAGGGTGATCCCAGGCAGTTACAGCATTACAATGTTAGTTGGTCAGTTCTTTTACTCCTTTCGTATTGCTCTATTTCCGAAAAAGGAAAAGACACTAAAACATAATACAGGGGTTCTCCACACTCCTCTCAAAGACTCTGTTTTTGCTCTGCCATCTTTAGACTCAATACGCTTTTGCAAACCATAAGTGGATATAAATGTGAACCACAGACTTCTGTGAATGCTTACCTTATCTTTAGGGTTTGATATTATAAAACATCCACTCTCTTATTCTGGGATTCTTGCCATGTATTTATCATATCTTCCATCCTGAAGCAGTTAGAGAGTCCTTTCTGTTATCGCATTTCCTCCGAAGTAACTGTGGAAAGTTAGTAATCAGTGAAAAAGTCTAACTGACAGAAGGAATTAATTTCATTTTGCAGGGGGAATCCTGTACTTTGTGCCACTTGAAAGATCCCAGACGGGTTTGAGACCCGCCTGGACAACTTGGAGAGACTTCATCTCTACAATAAAATCAAAAATTAGCCGGGAGTGGTAGCACGCGCCTATAGTTCCAGCTACTTGGAAGGCTGAGGTGGAAGGATCGCTGGAGCCCAGCAAGTCGAGGCTGCGGTGACCGGGAGCGGCCACTGCACTCCAGTCTGGGCGACAGAGTGAGACTCCAACTCAAAAAAGAAAGAACGAAAGAAAGAAAGATCCCAGAGACCCCATCTGGCTCAGTGCAGGTTAAAGCCATCTTAGGAGATAGACCCATGAGTTGCTGGATTCACAGAGGCTGCTTCTACTTTGGGTGACACCCTCATCCGGGACTCTCAAGACACACACTGACACTAACCTGGGCAGTGATGCCACCCTAGGTAGGATCCCCTCACACTTTGGCAGTATAGTGGTCATCCCTGAAATTCTTAAATCTATTTGATCATTAAATTCAGTAGCAAAACAGAAAATTTGTCTCCAATCCCCTCTTCCCATTCCCCCGGATTCCTGCTGCCCCTGTTCTCTGTTGCCCTTTGTGAGTGAAACTTCATTTTTCACTTATTTAAAAAATTGACTCAGAGTCTCACCCTGTCGCCCAGGCTGGAGTGCAGTGGTACAATCATGGCTACCCCAGCCTTGACCTGCTAGGATCAGGCGAATTCTTCTGCCTAAGCCTTCTGAGTAGCTGGTACTATAGGTGCATGCCACTACACACATAATTTTTTTATTTTCTATTTTTCATTGTAGAGACAGGTCTCACCACGCTGCCTAGGCTAATCTCGAACTGCTGGTCTCAGGCAATCCTCTTGCCTCTGCCTCCCACAGTGATAGGATGAGCCACTATTCCCAGCACTATTTCGTTTTTAAAATGTTTCTTTTTACTATTTTTTTTTTTTTTTTTGAGTCAGAGTCTCACTGTTGCCCAGGCTGGAGTGCAGTGGCATGCTCACGGCCACTGCAGCCTCAACCTGCTGGGCTCAGGCGATCCTTCCGCCCCAGCCTTCCAAGTAACTGGAACCATAGGCATGTGTCATCAAGCCAGGCTAATTTTTTTATTTATTGTAGAGACGCGGTCTCACCATGTTGCTCAGGCTGGTCTCGAACCTCTGAGCTCAGGCAATCCTCTCACTTCCACCTTCCAAAGTGCTGGGATTACAGGCACGAGCCACCACGCCCGGCATACAATTTTTTAAAAAATATTTTTGAGACAGGGTCTCACTCTGTCACTGAGGCTAGAGTGTAGTGTCACTGCGGCCTTGAACTCCTGGGCTTAAGCGATCCTCCCAACTCGGCTTCCTGAATAACTACGACTAAAGGTGCCTGCCACCACGTCCACCTAATTTTTTTCTTTTATTTTCTTTTTAGAGATAGGGTCTCATTTTGTTGCCTAGGTTGGTGTCAAACTCCTGGCCTCAAGCAATTTTCCCATTTTGGCCTCCTAAAGTGCTGGGATTACATGCGCGAGCCACCGCGTCCAGCCTGCCATTATTTTATTTATTCCTTTTCCAGTTTGGAGTCTCTTTCAAATCCCCCCACGTTAAACTCGCTTCCTTGTCCCCTTCTTCAGGAAGTTGAATTTGATCCTGCTTTGTGTCTGCCTTTTCCACCTAAGGGCTATTCATCTTTCTTACCTGGAACCCTCCAACTACTTTTCCTTGCCTTTCATGAAGGAAGTTGATTATCCCCTGCGCATCCGTTTCCGGTTCACGTTTCCCATTTCCGTTTCCTTTTTCTCACCCCCACCTCTACCACACTCCTCTGCGTCACTTGTAGGTGGGCTTAGGTTAGTCTCCTTTTTCTCTGTCCTTTGTCCAATTTGTGGTAATTTGTCTTTTTCCTAACTTGCACCCTTTTCCTTCTTTTGCACTGGAATGGAAGAAGTTATAAACTGGTTTTATTTTCTCTATATCATTTTGGAGGGTTTTTCTTCTTATTCTTTTTTCTTTACAACCGCTTCTGCTTGCCCAGTGGGGAAGTTGCAGGATTTGATTCTGTTCCTTTCCCATTTCTGTATCTTTTTTCCCCTTTCTTATCTCGACCTTTTTTTTCCTCATGTGAAAGAAGTTGAATTCAGTCCTGTTTTCTTTAGTCTTTTCCCCTGTTGGGAGGAGCATAGTCAGTTGTTTTTAATCTTTCCCTGTCCCACCCTTGTCACCTCTGTGTGGAAAAAAGTTGAATTTGGTCCTGCTTTCTCTATATATTTACTGTATTTCTTTTAAAAATCCTTCTTGTTTTTTCTTTCTCTGTTTTCTTTACTATTTTTCTTGTTTATCCTACCTGCTTCCTCCTCTTGCCCCCTTTTTAAAATAATTTAGATTTGGTTCTGTTATGTCTGTGCTTTTCCCACTTTTTTGGGGGGGGGAGTTATGTTTCTTTCTTATCCCTCTTTGTGCATGAAGTTGGATGGGTCCTATTTTTTTCTGTTATTTTCCCACTTTAAGGTTAGTTTCTTCCTTATTCCTCCCCCACTCTCTTGTCCCCTTTTGAAATAAGTTAGATTTGGTCTTGTTTTCTTTCTTTCTTTTTTCTTTTTTTCTTCTATTCCTTGTCAGTTTCTTTTTCCCGTTCCTCAACTCACTCTACCCTTCCTTGCACCTTTATGAAAGAAATTCTGTTTGGTCCTCATGTCTGCCATTATTGCCCAGTTTATAGTCAATTTTCTATCTTATTCTCTCCCCTTACCCGCTTGTGAAAGACATTAAGTCCTCTTTTGCTGTATTTATTCCTTTTTTAGTTTTTAATCTTCTCCTACCCCTATTTCCACTCTTAAAAGTTTGGGACAACCCTAAAGTTATTTGTTTATTTATTTATTCATTCATTCCAGCAGGGAAAGACATTGGTTTATTAGAACTTACAGGAAGCACTGATGGCAACTGGTCAGTGAAGAAAGAATCCATCGCAAATTCTTAAATGTATGTTAAATCTATAGATATTTACTGTGCTAGAAATTTAAATTGAGTTTTTAAAAAAAATCTAAAAGTAAGAGTAATAAATGTCACATTTACAATGAATAACATCATTGAATAGCATTCAACATTTAAAATGAATAACCTCCTTGTTGCTTCTGGATTTTTCCAAATAGACTTCTGGGGCATTTCAAACATCTTCCTTTCTCAGGGCCTTTGCAGTTCTGGTATCTCCTCACATTTCTTTCAGGTCTTCAGTTGGTTATTTTCTGGCTCCAAACACCACCCCTAAACATACACATTCTCACACTCATCTTCCTTGTATGCTTTTTTTTTCTCCATAGCACTTTGTACCATCAACAAATATCCTTTACCTTTTATTTAATATCAGAGTCCCTCTTCATGAGGGTAGTGATGGTATTGTTTTGCTTCATTCTGTTCACTTGATTTTTATTGCATAAAACAGTATTTGGCACATACACACAATAAGTATGCATTGAATGAAAGAATGAATGAATAAATGTACAGTATTCCCTCTTATGGATGGATATACCTTAACATATGCATTTTTAAATTGAATTTTTTTTTAAATGGAGATATCTGATTTTGGATAAGGCACAATTTTTGGTGGAAAAAAATTTCCCAACTCACATTTCTGTTAGCTGTTTGTAGTATATTTTTTCAAATTTGCCTGTGTCTTTCTTAGTACATGTTTTAAAATAAATGTGAGTGTATTATGCAAACTGGTCCAGAACTAACTTTTTTCACTAACACTATATTCTGAACACATTCTAAGTCAGTAGATAGTCTTTTCTCATTGTGTACTTCATAGTTCCAACATTTTTGTATTGTGTGCATGAGGCTTAATTTACTTATGAAGCATTTATCAATCACCATAAATTTTCAATGTTATATTCATAAGTAATCATACCATGAACATCTTTGTAACTATTCTTTGAACACTTGCTTTCACATCTTGAGAATAACTTTTTAGATTTTTCCTAGTGTCAGAGCAAAGGTTAATCACATGTAACTATATGATGAAGATAACCATATTCTTTTCTGGGATAAAAGAAAGTATTGATTTAAACTGCCACTATCACTATATAAGGGAAAACTCTTATTCCCCCTCATCTTTATGTCCTTGTGAGCACTGCTTTACCATGTTTTCAAAAAACTTATCAGTCATAAATTTAAAATAAAATATCACCATTTAAAATTGCATCTCTTTCTTTGATTACTACTGAGGTTGGTTATTTAAGAAGATATTAATGGCCACTTGCATTTCTTTTTGTGTGTGTATGAGAAAGCAGGATTTATTGAGGACAGAGAAGATCCCACGGTGGGAAGGGGCCTGAAGGGTTGCCCATCTAGGGCCAAAAACCTGGTGCTTATATAGCCCTAAGTCCAGGCCGATTGCCTAGCACTAGCTGTGAGCTGTAGCTGTTATGATTGGTCAGTATAAAGGATCAATTGGCAGGATGTAGGGGCCTAATGGTGAGCTGACTGGTTGCTTTAAGATCCCAGCAGTGAGTACTTAAGCTCTAGCTTGAGAGACTCACAGGGAGTTTGTTTACCAAAGCTGAGCCTGAGAGGCTTGCCAGGAATTCGCTACATTACCAGAGGACCTGCCTGTCTGCTTAGCCTTTCTCTAGCTATCTCTTGTCTCATTGCCCCCTGTGTAGTAGTAACCCTAATTGCCGTTAGGGAGTAAGAACAATGAGTGGTCTGGCTACTTCCTGCTGATCATGGGCATCATATGGGGACAGCAGCTAGGGATCCTCCAGAGGGTGAACTAAAGGTCCTTGGTAGAAAGAAGCTTCCACACAATGTTCCATCTGCAACACCATTTGGAGTTTGGTGGCCTCTAGGTGAGAAGAAACAAACGTTACAAGTAGGTTAACTATACATGGACCAAACACAAGCAATACAACAAAAGGAGATATTAAGGGTCATCAAGGGGCTCATACTGTTTCCATTGTCTGCTGAGTTTCCAATCACTCCCTCTTTTTCAAATTGGGTCTACTGGCTCATTTCAAGAACTAGACATTTTTATATGCAAAAAAAAAAATCTGAACAATGAAATATTAGGAAATGGTTTGATAAAAGTGGAAAGACTTTTTTCAGGATTTTCTGGTAGGTAAAATCTCCTATTTTCCTTTACATTTTAAGCTTCTAGTGTATAATAGCTTAGTTTTGCCTTTTGTATTTCTGTATTGAGTAATATTCTTTCATTGAGTCATCAGGCATTTTCTTAAATGTTTTTAAGGAACTTGCATGAATTTTTGTGTCGTAGGACTAAATATATTTTAAGCAACTAAACACACTATATTTTATAATTATGTTCACAGAATAAACATTTTAATATAAAAACATTCAGTTTTAATTGACTAGAAGGAATAGATGTGTAGAGAGAGAGAGATGACCATTCTTATACCACAAGCATTTTATTTTATCACAGTCAGTCATTAGCAGAACTTCTTTCCATTTGTTTCTAGTATTCAATGTTTTTGCTTGGTGTAAGCAGAAAGGGATTGACATCATCTCCATTTTATCATGTAATTTAGTTCCCCTTGAAGTATATATTGTGTTTGTATGCATACACACATGCATGAATGTATATGTTAATATATACATATGTATACATTACACAATGTATATATACCAGCTATCTATATATCAGGTATGTATATCAGATATACATATTGTAGATCTATTGTATATATTATGTATATATACGAGAGGGAACTCCCAAAAATGGAATTATTTTTTAGAGAGTTGTCCCCTTGTAGTACAGGTTTCCCTGCTAGGTGAGTGTTTTAGGAATCCATTGGCATTCTTGTACCAACTAGCATTGTTGAGAGAGGCTGTGTTCAGCTTCAGTGATTTTTTTTTTTTTTTTTTTTTTGGTGATCCTTTCAATGTGTTTTCCATTTGGGTGATTTATAAGCTCTCCTGCCCACACCGCACTGCGTGTTTAGCAGTTTTTGACCAAAACCAACATGACCCCTGTGCCCCACCCCCCTACTCACTGGATCTTGCTCTGAGTGACTTTTGTTTCTTCGAATGAAAAATGTCTTCAAAGGGAAACGTTTTGCCATTGTGGAAAAGGTGAAATGAAAAATAGCAGAAGCACTAAAAGGCATCAAAATTCATGAGTTTGAGTTTTTATTTGATTCTCAGCTTGGTTGCTATTGATGTATAGCAGTTCTACTGATTTGTGTGTGTTGATTTTGTATCCTGAAATTTTACTGAATTTGTTTATTAAGTCCAGGAGTCTTTTGGAGGATTCTCAAGGAATAAGATTATATCATCAGCATACAGAGATAGTTTGATTTCTCCTTTTCCAATCTGGATACCCATTATTTCTTTTATTTGCCTTACTTCTCTTGGCTAGGAATTCCAATACTATGTTCAATAGGAGTGGTGAAAGGGGGCATCCTTGCCTTGTTCCAGTTGAGGGGAAATGTGTATAAGTTTTCTCCATTTATGATGACATTGGTTGTGGGTTTATTATATACAGCTTTTATTATTTTGAAGAATGTTCAGTCTATGCTTCTTTTGCTGAGGATTTTTAATCAAGAATGGATGTCAGGTTTTGTCAAATGTTGGGGTTTTTTTGCATTTATTGAAATAATCATGTTTTTTGTTCTTAATTCTGTTGAATGATGGACCATGGTTATTGACTGGCATATGTTGAACCACCCTTGAATCACTGAGATAAAAACCACTTGGTTAAAAAAAAAAAATTGACGAGTTCATAAATTGTTTTTAGCAGTGGAAAAAGCATCTCGATAGGTGTATTGCATCAAACAGAGAGAACTTTGAAGTTGACTAGAAGGAATAGATGTGTAGAGAGAGAGAGACCATCCCTATACCACAAGCATTTTATGAAACTGAAGACTAAATATGTAAGAATAAATACACAATTTTTTATAAATAAATTCAATTTTGGGGGTCCTCCTTATGTATCATATACATCAGGTATATATAACGGATATATATTGTGTACATATCTATATGTCCATATATACTATATATATATATAATTAGGAATTTTTCAAATTACTGCCCTGAAAATAACAACTAATTCTAATTTCTAGAACTCATTCCAACTTGTGTTTTCTTTTCTTTCTTTCTTTCTTTTTTTTTTTTTTTTTTGAGTTGGAGTCTCACTCTGTCACCCAGACTGGAGTGCAGTGGCTGCTCCCGGCCACCGCAGCCTCGACCTGCTGGGCTCCGACGATCCTTCCGCCTCAGCCTTCCGAGTAGCGGGAACTACAGGCGCACGCTACCACACCTGGCTAAATTTTTGATTTATTGCAGAGATGAGGTCTCGCCAAGTTGCCCAGGCCGGTCTCGAATCCCGGGCTCAGGCAATCCACTCACCTCAGCCTCCCAAGGCGCGGGATTACAGGCTGAGCCACCAAGCCCAGCTGTGTTTTCTTCATACTTGTATCTTTTGTTGCCTGGTTTGGTACCTGTGGGATGGTGAGGAACATTTACATGGCCATTTTCTCTAGAAATCTCTACAAGAATTTGTAAGCCTAGACCCACATTTATTTAATTACTATATAATGTCCTGTCTGTTAGTACCACATGAGGATGGATACTATGCCATGTTTTCGCATAGTTTACCCAGGACTTAGCATAGTGCCTGGGCACAGAGTTTTCCATAAATATTTGTTAAAAGAATAAATTAGTGAAATTATGCCAAATCTTCAGATACCCATATTATTTGTATCACCGGTTAAGTTAACTTAGCCCTTAGAAGCAGCCAATATATTGCATTTTTTAGTTTTAAAAAGATAATTTTTGCTTTGCTTCTACTGTAATACTTTGAAAGTTAGTATTCTTTATCCTGGGAATTTTAAATAGGCTTTTTTTTTTTTTTCTTGTTGAGTCAGTGTCTCACTCTGTCTCCCAGGCTGGAGTGCAGTGGTATGATCACGGCTTACCCCAGCCTTGACCTCTTGGGTTCAGGCGATCCTTCCATCTCAGCTTCTCGAGTAGCTGGGATTACAGGCAAGCACCAGTACACCAGGCTAATTTCTTTTTCTTTTTTTTTTTTTCTTTCTTTCTTTCTTTTTTTAGTCAGAGTCTCACTCTATCACCCAGGCTGGATTGCAGTGGCATGCTCTCGGCCAATGCAGCCTCAACCTGCTGGGCTCAGGCTATCCTTCCGCCTCAGCCTTACAAGTAGCTGGAACTACAGGTGCACGCTACCATGCCTGGCTTATTTTTTGATTTCTTGTGGAGACAAGGTCTCACCAAGTTGCTCAGGCTGGTTTCAAACGACTGAGCTCAGGCAATCCTCTCGTCTTGGCCTCCCAAAATGTTGAGATTAAAGGCTTGGGCCACCATGCCCAGCCTCCCAGCTTTCTTAATTTTTCATAGAGACAAGGTCTTGCTATTCTGCCCAGTCGGGTCTTGAATTCCTTGGCTCAAGCAGTCCTGCTTTGGCCTTCCAAAGTGCTGGGATTTACAGGCCTGAGCCACTGTGCTGGCCTGGCATCTTAAATTTTGATGTTAATGCTCTTTTTGTTTTACATACCCCTTGCCTATGCAAATCCAGGTTCTTCAAGCTAAGTGTGACATTTGCTTTTTCTCCTGTTAGCCAATGAAAGCTGCTCATTGCCGGGCTCTGTTGGCTCAGCCTGTAATCCCGCGCCTTTGGGAGGCTGAGGTGAGTGGATTGCCTGAGCCCGCGGGTTCAAGACCCGCCTGGGCAGCGAGACCTCATCTCTACAATAAATCAAAAAATCAGCCGGGCGTGGTAGCGCGCGCCTGTAGTTCCGGCTACTTGGAAGGCTGAGGTGGAAGGATCGCCGGAGCCCAGCTGGTCGAGGCTGCAGTGGCCGGGAGCGGCCACTGCACTCCAGTCAGGGCGACAGAGTGAGACTCCAACTCAAAAAAAAGAAGAAAGAAAAAGAAAAGCATGTTTTTCCTATAGAAAAAATTAGATACACTTCCATAAGGTCCACTGCTAGAGAATGATACATTTTGATTGAATCATCACTAAGGCAGGAAAGTAAAGGAGATTCTCTCTTTTTTTTCTTTCTTGGATATGAAATCATGATCTCAAATTAATGAAGTAGGAGACAATGCTTATAGCTCAGTAAATAACACAGCTGATTCAAACTCTACAAGACCTCTTCCAAATCCAGACACAGCATCAGCTCTGAACCTTTTAATCAGCTCATTAACTCAACAGATTAGCTGTCTATCAGAGAAAAAACACATAGGAAACCCACAAAATATAGATCCTAAGGTTTCTGAAAGCTAATTGAGGGAAGGATCTACTAAAGTAAATACGTACATTTATTGTAAGCCATATCTTGTTTGCAGAAATTTTAAAATATAAACAAAAAAATCCTTAAAATAAAGAATGCAGGTTATAGCTTAGATTTTGAGATAAACACAGTAGTGGGTAGGGGAAACTAAGGGAAAATATTAGGAAGCACAGAGTTACAGGAGGCCAAAAACATAGTTGATCATTTCAAGTTGTACTTTTTAGTTTGACCTTGGGCTTTAGAGACTAAGTTTACCCAACTGAAATATTTGTCCTTCTGATTAAAAAGCCCTATTATATATGTGTCATAAAAGCTTTATAAATTGCTTAGGGAAAACAGTATCTTTTCACATGTTCTCACTTATAGGTGAGAGCTAAGCTATAGGTCTGCAAAGGCATGTAGAGTGTTAAAACGGACATTGGAGAATAAGATGGGGCGGAGGTGGGAGGAGAATGAGGGATGAAAAATTACTTATTGGGTACCATGTGCACTAGTTGGGTAATGGATACACTAAAAGCCTATACTTCACCACTGTGCAATTCATCCATGTATCCAAAACCCACTTGAACCTCTAAAGCTATTGGGAAAAAAAGAGTTTCTTAGGATCATTTTCCAGTGTTATTTTTAAATGTATGAAAATATTTTAGTGGATGCAAAATTATATATGGATTGCAATTTAAACCTTACCTTATTCATTACTGTATGTTAAGCAAAGTAGATAAGTTTTAGTCATGTATATACAGTATTCTGCTGGAAGTTTATTGTCATTAGCACAGCTAGCCAATATGCTTTTACAAATTCTGAAACAGGCCCGACTTGGTGGCTCAGTCTGTAATCCCAGCACTTTGGGAGGCCGAGGTGAGTGGATTGCCTAAGCCCTCAGGTTTGAGACCAGCCCGCAACTTGTTGAGACCTCCTTTCTGTAAGAACTCAAAGAAAAGCTGGGCTCAGTGGCTCAGCCTGTAATCCCACGCCTTGGGAGGCTGAGGTGAGTGGATTGCCTGAGCCCACGGGTTCTAGACCCACCTGGGCAACTTGGCGAGGCCTCATCTCTACAATAAATCAAAAATTAGCCAGGTGTGGTAGTGCATGCCTGTAGTTCCAGCTACTTGGAAGGCTGAGGCGGAAGGATCGTCAGAGCCCAGCAGGTCGAGGCTGCTGTGGCCGGGAGCAGCCACTGCACTGCAGTCTGGGCGACAGAGTGAGACTCCAACTCAAAAAAAAAAAAAAAGAAGAAATCAAAAAATAAGCTGGGCATGGTAGCACATGCCTGTAGTTCCAGCTAATTGGAAGACTGAGGCAGAAGGATCGCCAGATCCCAGCAGGTCGACGCTGAGGTGGCCATGAGCATGCCACTGCACTTCAGCCTGGGTGTCAGAGTGAGACTCCAACTCAAAAAAAAAAAAAAAAATCTGAAACAGCTTGCCTTTTTTTTCTTCGATGCTTGATTTTTGTAATGTACATGATATTATATAAGATTATCCTAATTAACTAATTGAGGCTGTCTCCTATTCAAAATTTAAAACAAATATGTAAATCAGACCCACAATACAAATGTTTTTTCCAACATTTTTCTTTCAGTTACCACTTTAGTCTAATCTGAACCTCAGTTGGTGATCAGGGGCATAACGATGGGCACTGAATGGAGTATGAATATCCCAAGATATTGATGCCCTCAAGTCGTCCAGTGGGAACTGGGAAAGGCAGACACTCTAGGGCTAGACACCTTGAGCTATGAGAAGATGAATTTTTCTTTTTGTAAAGTAGTGTGTATGTTAATTACCATTTTATATGTGTTTCATGATATGGAAATAGAAAGCATATCTGGAGTGCAGTGGCCGCTCCCGGCCACCGCAGCCTCAACCTGCTGGGCTCTGGCGTCGCTTCCGCCTCAGCCTTCCCAGTAGCTGGAATTACAGGCATGCGCTACCACGCCTGGCTAATTTTTTGATTTATTGTAGA
>NW_007251376.1:122755-146949 GCF_000164805.1 Carlito syrichta | reverse complement strand
GTAGAGATGAGGTCTCACCAAGTTGCCCAGGCGGGTCTCGAACCCGCAGGCTCAGGCAATCCACTCACCTCAGCCTCCCAAAGGGCGGGATTACAGCCTGAGCCACCGAGCCTGGCTAGAAAGCATATCTTAAGCCTCAACTCTTATTAATAAGCCTTTTGATACTCGTATTATGGAATAACTTTAACTGATATGGTAATTATTGTTAGCTGGCTCCCTTGATACCCATTCCCAACTTCATTTTTCCTTGTCACTTGCACTGTAGCTAGAAGAAACTTAGTGGCATGATTCTGCCTGATGAGACATCTGCAAAAGTTATCTTAGAGGTATCTGAGTTTTTATTTTTCTGAATTAAAAAATCCACATAAACTGACATTTCCCCCCATTTCTTCCTGTCTAGAGCATGGATGTGATAAGGAGCTGCAGCAACTATTTTATAATCATGAGACAGGGCAGGTAGCGAACACTCTTGCTGCTGTCTTACCCATTGTGCTCTTCACAGTATATATTCCTTTTAATAAATCTGCCCTTCTTAATTCATAATTGTCTTGGTGAATACTTTCACCCCTAACACTGGCATACCTAGCCTACCACTCATGGCAACTTTAAGTAAAATCGTGAGACAGTAAGTATGAATAAGAAGTATGAAAAATAACTGTATAGTGACATCCCCTTAGAACTCTCTCTGAGCCAAGTAAGAAAAATGACATCCTTTTGTGATGCATTCTTAGAACTCTGAGATGCATATGAAAAGTTGAATGCATGTTGATGTTTTGTTAGAACTCCTCGACAGCACGTGTACAAAACGAATGTATGGTACATATTCTTTAGATATCCTTTAAGAACACTGAGACAAGTATAAAAAATAAATGTATCCTGCTAGGGAAATCCATGCCCGCAATATGTACATGTTTAGTGTTATAAATCTTTCCAAGTAACTTTATCTTCTCCTGGAGCCTTGACATAATGGGACAGGAAATGTTCATGAACACCAAAATGTTTCCAAATGGGCCCAAACTCTCAACATCTCTATAGCAATGTTTATATTCATGTTTTCTTAAAGACCTAGGATCAGTAAATTAGATGAGGGTTCAGTAACTATGGCTCATAGACCAAATCTGGCAAGTAGCCTTTTTTATTTTTTGGAACACAGCTATACTTGTTGCCTCTGGCTGCCAGTTGAATGATTGTGACAGATTGTATGACCCACAAAGCCTAAAATATTTGCTATCTTGTTCTTTACAGAAGAAGTTTGCAGAACCATGGATTAGATAATATATAATTTTAATAATTATTAATCAGGAAAACATTAAAACTTTCTAAGACAGGAAACTCAGATAATCACTGACGGCTCTATTTTTCATATGTGGGCTGATATTTATCTTTGTGGTTCTTAAAATATATGGAGATGTCACTGTTATGCTGCCATCAGTGTAATGCCTACAAAACCACTTTTTTTCAGTAAGGGAGTGCTTCACTTGCGTTTATCACAAGAAACCCTCACACAATAACAGCAAATGTTTTATATAGTACTTTGCCATTAACAAAATATATCACCTACATTTTGGGTTTCATTTTTCCTCACCAACTAGTCTGAGGATTCTTTTATTTTTCTTTGAGTCAGAGTCTCACTCTGTTGCCCAGCTGGAGTGCAGTAGCATACTCATGGTCACCCCAGCGTCAACCTGCTGGGCTCAGGCGATCCTTCTGCCTCAGTCAACCAAGTAGCTGGAACTATAGGCACGTGCTACCACGCCTGGCTAATTTTTTTTTTTTTTTTGATATGTTGTAGAGACAAAGGTCTCACCAAGTTGCCCAGGCTGGCCTCGAACATGCAGGCTCATCCAATCCTCTCTCCTTGGCTTCCCAAAGTGCTAAAATTACAGGCTTGAGTCATCATGCCCGGCCCTGAGAATTCTTATATGTCATTTTGCAAATTAAAAAACTGAGATTAAAAAAATTTTTTTTTTGAGTCAGAGTTTCATTCTGTCAACTAGGCCGGAGTGCAATGGCATGATCACAGCTCACTACAGCCTCAACCTCCTGGGCTCAGGCAGTCCTTCCACCTCAGCCTCCCAAGTAGCTGGGATTACAGGTGTGCTCTACCATGCCTGGCTAAATTTTTTTTTTTTTTTTGTAGAGATGAGATCTTGTTATGTTGCCCAAGCTCAATCAGTCCTCCTGCCTTGGCCTTCCAAAGTGCTGGAATTATAAGCGTGAGCCACTGTGCCCAGCCAGAGATTCAAATTTTTAATCAACTCATACAATGCTACAAGGCTGGCTAACTCAAACACAGGTCTTCTATAAACCTTATGGTCATGTTGTTGCATATGCTTTCACTAAACTCTGTGGGTAAGCACGTAAAGAAATAAAAAATACACTACTTTCTGTAATTTGCAGCCATTGGTGAGTGTAAATTTGTTGTTGAAATATGAAAAGATTTATTCTGATAATAACACACACTAACAATGATTAAAGATGGAATTTAAAGCATCTGTGATGTCTTTTTCTTACTCTTCATCTTCAGTGGGTTGAGATCAAGCAAAAACAAAGATAAAATAGATTTAAAAAGGAATGAGATGTGAAGTCTAAAATTTATGAGACCACACTCACTGCTCTTTGCAGGACTCTGCTTACTAGTGTGATGTTGTATGATCCAAGTGCTGACTACTAAGTCTGTCCCCTATAACTCATCCTCATAACCACTGCTGATAAAATTTTGTCTATAGCTGTCAACTCCTTCCAGTCTACTTATTTATGTTTCTGCTAAAATACATAGTAAACAAGGAAATATTTCTCCATTAAGGATTCTATGTCATTTTTGTCTCTGACAGATGACTTTTCACTTACTTATCTGCTTTTTATGCCAAATGCTAATGGCATTTGGGCACATGACCATTGCCAAATGAAACTTAGAGACATAAACTAATGCTTTTTGCATGCTTATTGCTGCTCTTTGCTACAGTCTCCTCTCCACAACAGAACATAAGTAATAAGGCGTATATCAGGAGGGTCTGCTCCCCATTGCTTAATCATTTTCTCTTTAATGGCTCATACATTTGACTACCACTTGCCTTGTTTTTTGCTTTTATAAAACAATGTTCTCATTTTCAGAAATGTCTTAAATTATTTAAAAATTGTTTCAAAATAATAACATTTTTCCCTGTGGCATCCAAGATGTTTGTCAGTTTTATAACTTTTACTACTTATAGTTCTAGTGCCTTAATCAATCTTCATTAACAGCTTTTTTGAACATTTGCAATGAACAAAGCATCATTCCAAGCTCTGTACCAAACTAATGCCTACCATACAACTGGAACGTGTAGATACATGTCTGAGACAAATATAAAAGGTACATGTTTAAGCTGCCAACAAAATTTTTTCAATGTAGCACATTGTTCATAATTGTCCACAGGTCACATTATATTCTCTGCTTTATTTTGCTAATGGAGATTTATGTTTAATATTCTCAATATTAAATATACTGGTCAATTCTGAGAAAGACATCCAAATTTGTTATTTTCTCAGTGAAGATAGAAATACAAGCTTCATGGCATAGCATGACATTTTCGTAACCCAGGATTGTGCCCGTGGGGAAAAGTATTTATGTAGTTGAATTCACAGATAATACATAATTTTATACTCTTGATTGTTTTTACTTTAACACTATAAAACTAGTATTTCTCCATCTGATTGCAAAGTAGTTGTGTCATCTTTTTAATCACTGCCTGACATCTCAGTGACAAATAGAATACCATCTCCCTAATATTTGTTAACTTTATAGAAGTAAATTGACAAAAATTGTATACATTTAAGATGTACAACATGTTTTGATATACATTATATATTGTAAAATGATTACCATAACAAGCTAATTAAGATATTCATCACCTCACATCGTTACCATTTATTGGTGCTGAAAAAACTTAAGATCTAATCTTAGCAAATTTCAAGTATACAATGTTGAACTATTAACTACCGTCACCAAGCCATATGTTAGATATTCAGAAATTCTTCATCCTGCATAACTGAAACCTTGAATCCTTCCATAGGTTGCTTCTTCACTTTATTGATTGTTTCCTTTGACACAGATAACTTTTACAGTTTGATGCTATTTTGTTGACTGTGATTTTGAAATCTTATCCAAAAAGTCACCGCCCAGACCAATGTCAATAAACTTGTTCCCTGTTTTCTTCTAATAGTTTACCAGTTTGGGGTCTTATGTCTAAGACTTCAATTCTTTTTGGGTTTATTTTTATCTATGGTGTTAAATAAGGGTCTTATTTCATTCTTCTGTATGTGGATACTCAGTTTTCACCGCATCATTTATTGAAGAGGCAACCTTTTCCCCATTATGAGTTTTAGCATCCTTGTAGAAGTTGAGTTAGCCATAAATGCATGGATTCATTTCTGGGTCTCTCATCATGCGTGAACTCTTGCACATGACTCAACTCTGCTAGATTAAGAGAAGGTGCTAACCTTGAACACTTCAGGGCACTGCCCTAGGGAAAGTAAACAGAAAGTTCTCAGCATTAAGTCTGGCTTTGTGGGATCAAAAGAATGCATAAAATTCTAAGATTTCTCCTGCCTCCAAGAGGTAGCAAGAGAAATGGAGCAAGTACATCCATAGAAAAGGTCAGAAAGACCTCCAGAAATCCTAGTGTGGCTGAGTGGTGAAAGTCTCTTTCAAATCCAGTTAGTAAAGACTGCAGAATGAGTTGATTGCTTCTTCAAATATGAATATATAAACTCAAGATTTCAAGAAATACAAAAAAAGCAAGCAAGCTTACACCATCAAATGAACACAATGATTTCCCTTAACTTATTAAAAAAATGAAAATTTATGAATCTGTTAATTCATATGAAATAAGACTCAACAAAGACTTCAAATAAATTTTCTAAGGAAGCTCAGTGGGCGACAGGTGAACACTGACAACTCAATGAAATTAAGAATTTAACAACATTTACCATAATACTATAAGAAAGGGATAGGCAACAGTGGAATACTGCCAAGGGAGGGAGGGGGTAAAAGATCAATAAAGGTACTTGATCTCAAGCCAGGTGAAGTGGGGACCAAAGGGAGGCTCAAACTTTACCTGTATGATGATCACTTATGTACCTAATCCTGAACTGTACCGCACATCTTTTTCCCCCCACATCTTTAAAAGATAAAGGAAATAAAGAATTTAACACATGAACAAAACTAGAATTTCAACAAAGAGATATAAATCATAAAAAAGAACGAAGAGCAAATTCTGAAGGACACAATTAATGAATGCAATGGAGAGTAGTTCTTTCTGCTTTGAAATTTAGAGTGTCTTACACATTTATACTTGGAAAAAATGGGCATTTCTTTGTTCCTCTAGGTTTTCATTGATTAATTGATTTTACATTTATTTTTGTCATGCAGTTGCAATTTATTTTGATCCATGAAATAAGATGAATATATGAACTAATTTCCACAATTGTTAAGATCTCATACCAGTGTCATTTGTTCTTTGTCCAGGACTTTATCGTTTTCTTTACCATATAGTACATTTTGCATATGACACGATCTTCTTCAGAATTATCTAATAGAGAGGTCTCTAAACTTTTTCGATCACACATACCCACCAATACAGAATATTTGGGCAGATAATATTAATATTTGTTTATTTTATCACATATATGTGCTATTGTTAATTCATATGTTAAAACTTAAATTAATTTATACCTTGAGATCAAGTCAAAATGTACTTTTAAATATTTTTCATCACATCCCTAGTGAATTTATTTTTTTCATGTCACAGAAATCCTAGTGTGACTGAGTGGCGGAAGTCTCTTTCACCAGTTAATAAAGACTGCAGGACTACTTATCACATGATTTCCATTATTTTAACTTTGTAACATGGTTTATTTTTCTTTATGTCTACATTTTCTCTCAAGATTATTCTTTCTTCAAACATTTATTTGGCATTCATTTCTATATAAACGTATGTGTCGTTTTGTAAAGTTTTCTGAAAAATCTCATTTGGACTGTAATTCAAGGTGTTTTGTTTGTTTGTTTGTTTGTTTGAGTTGGCGTCTCACTCTGTTGCCCAGGTTGGAGTGTCATGGCACGCTCATGGCCACTGCAGCTTCGACCTGCTGGGTTCAAGAGATCCTTCCGCGTCAGCCTTTCAAGTAGCTGGAACTACTGGTACACACCACCACACCTGGCTAATTTTTTTGATTTATTGTAGAAACGAGGTCTCACCAAGTTGCCCAGGCTGGTCTCAAACCCCTGGGCTCAGGCAATCCTTTTGTCTTGGCCTCCCAAAGTGCTGGGATTACAGGCTTGAGTCACCATGCCAAGACTTATAATTCAAATTTAATTCAACTTATTTATTTTCTTTACAATACCTAGGTAGTCTTCTAATTCTTGGTCATTGAACAGCTTTTGTTGTCTTTATGTTTCTTGGTAGAATATTGAAAACGTCTCTTAAAATGGTTAACATTGTTTAATTCTAGTTACTCTATGTACGTATGTTAGTGTCACTGCTATGGGAATTCTATATTTTCTTTTTAAAAATTATTTTAAACAGTTTATTGCGGGTATGGGGTGACCATATAATTTTATCATCCAAACAATTTCATTTTTGAGAATGAAAAGAGAGACTATTAGTACTAACACTGGGACAGAAAGCATAAATGGGACTGTCCTAAAAAAAAAAAAAAGTAAAATAAAAAGATCACCTGTTAATGTTAGGAATCCAGAAAACTTCTCACAATGGAGAATGCAAGTATAAACAATTCTTGAAACAACTTTCTTCTTATTTATTTTAAGTGACAAATATATATGTATATATGTGTGTGTATATATATATGTATATGTGCGTGTGTGTGTATATTTGTGTGTGGGTGGGTGTGTGTGTCTGTGTTTGTCAGGGTCTTAATCATTCTGTCGCTGAAGCTGGAGTGTAATGGCATGATCACAGCTCACTATAGCCTTGACATCCCGGGCTCAGGCAATCCTTCCACCTCAATCTCCCGAGTATCTGGAACTACAGGTAGGTGCCATCACACTCAGCTGACTTTTTTTTAAAAAATTTTGTAGAGATGAGATCTCATTATTTTGCCCAGGCTGGCCTCAAACTTCTGGGCTCAAGCGAATTATCTCACCTTGGCCTCCCAAAGTGCTAGGATTACAGACATGAGCCGCTGTACCTGGCCTAAACTGTATATATTGAAGATGTACAACATAATGTTTTAATATATGTGTGGATCATGGAATGACTAAATGAAGCTAGTAACATATTTACTACCTGACATGTCATTTTTTATGGTGAGAACACTTGAAATCTATTCTCTTAGCAGTTTTCAAATATACAATACATTATTATTAACTACAGTTATGATGTTGTATAATGGATCTCTTGAATTTGTTTGTCCTGTCTACCTGAAATTTTTTAACTACTATTCTACTCTCTGCTTCTATGAATTTGTTTGAAATAACTTTTTCTGTGAAGGGGATGCATAAGAGAAAGTGGTAGATGTAGGGGCAATATAGAATTGAATAATACTGGTTATTTTTAATTGAACGTGTTTAAATGTTGATAGAATGACATCAGTAAAAATAGAGATATTTAAGGACATTGAGAAATTAATTAAGAAGAATCTGAAGAAGTCAAAGACGGTAGGATTCAAAGCACATGAGGAGGAATAGGTATTGTGCTTAGAAGGAAGAAGGGAAAGGTGTTTAAATGCGAAGAAGTCTGCAGGTAGGAGCTAGGTGACTGATGAAATTCTGATTACCTGTTCTAATACGTAGCACTATATAATACTGAAAATACTAAACAAATATATCAAAGCACATGTGGCACCTATATTTGAAATGGTATTTAATATTTTTGTTTTGGTTTCAATCACAATTTTAGTGAAATTCACTGATCCCTAAAATAACCCTACAAATGTGTATTCATGCTTTCATAATTTCCATCTTTGTTATGCTGCCATTTTGCCATTTTTCACCTTTAATCTGTTGGTTTCCCCAAGTCTTCATAAGGTACACTCCTAAGAGAAAGAGTTCATACATCAATAAAAGGCAGTGCACAGTAGTTTTTTGTTTGTTTGTTTTACTTAAATTTATTTTAAGACCTTGGCACTCCATTAGTTCCATTTCTTAGGACAGGTATGCATAGTTTTACCTACATTAAATCGATTATTTGTGCAATCTGTATTGCATTTCTGTTTGTCAGTGTCTGTTGTGTTTAGCTGAGAATTCGGACGCAGCTCAGGATATTTGGATGGCCTGTCAGAAGTCCCTCTGGGAATCCATTTTTCATGACGGCCTGTGAGGTCTTCCTGGAAGGAATTCTTTACAAAGAAAGGCATATTTCAGCTATACACGTTGTTTCAATGACTCTGGGTAAGTGGATAATCCGAGTAATAGAAAATACACTGCACTCAACTTCATCTTTTCCCACTGGGGCTACACAAGCCTGTTTTCTAGAGTCTCTGCTACCTCTTCTGGTCCACTCCCTCTTCTCCAAGATAAAATCAACCTTCATTCCAAAACTTGAGCAGAACCCTATGGTTCGTGCCTTCCTTCCTTCTCTTTCCCGCCCTTTCCCTTCTACCAGTCTGGCAGTTCTTGTCCTATGCCATGTTCTTCTAGGGTTTTGGTTAGACAAAATTGAGAGGGGATAGCTTTATGCTATTCCCCACCCTCATCTCTTTAGAAATTAGCGTACAAAAGAATCTATCAGAACACATAAGTTTTTAACCAAGTTTTCCCCAAAGAGAAGATTTGTTTACCATCTTCACAGTTATCCCTACACCTGTTGTACTACCCGTGCTATAATTTACTTTACATATTTCTTTGAATCGACTCATTACTAACATGTCTACTTTTACTTTTCTGTAGGTTATAATATCCATATAATTACAAGTTTGATGTGCCAGCTATAGTTTTAGAATATGTGTACATTTATATATGATGCTTACAAATGCATGCAATTGTTAAAATAAAGTAGCATAAGCTTAACAAACCAACTGGAAGATATTTAGGATAGGAATGGCAGCTGCCTACTTCATTTACCAATGGGAACAAGGGTTTCACTTTCCTTATTTGCTCTTTATTTACCTATTTGATAAAGGGCTAGAATTGATATAACATTTTTATGTTTTGAAGCGAGCCATTTTAAAAGCCTTTCTTAGCACTAATAGTCATTCTTATAAGGAAAAGAATGAGCCAACCTTGGTGGCTCACACCAGTAATCCCAGCACTTTGGGAGGCCGAGGCAGGAGGATTGCTTGGGCACAGGAGTTTGAGACCAGCCTGGGCAACATAGCGTGACCTCTTCTCTACAAAAAAATAAAAAAACTATCTGCTGTGGTGGTGCATGACTGCAGTCCTAGCTACTCAGGAGGCTGAGGGAGAAGGATTGCCTGAGCCCAAAATGTTGAGACTGCGGTGAGCTGCGAGCATGCTACTACACTTTACCCCAGGCAATGGAGCGAGATCCCAACTCAAAAAAAATAAAGAAAGAATGGTTACTACCCTTTCATTTTATCTAAAAGTCAAAACATTATATGCTATTAAATGGTATCCCAGCAAGTATTTTGAAGGATTATTTGCTAAGAATAATTTATTGATTATTAAGAATAAAGGATCAGATAAGTTTTTAAGGCCTCAAAAGTAAGCAAAATGGATATTTGGAGTTGAAAAAACTAAGCATTATTACACAGTAGATTTTCTTGAGCAACTGTTAATAACAACAAGAATATGAATATCTAAGACTGAAAGAAAATTCTTTGGCCATAAAAAGCCTTCAACAAAATCCCCTCTGTAAATTATAGTACAGACTTTTTCAGAGTTCCATCAAACATATGAAGGGTGTTTCTAGCCATTTTATCTAAAATATTGAATCATATTAATAGAGATGTAATATTAGAATGTATTAGCTGTTAGGGTTTACATGGTATCCTTAAAAATTTCAGGACAGAGATAAAGATACATTGAGTTACTCTCACTGCTAGAGAGGCAGCATAACATAGTATAGCAAGTTTTAATCTCAAACTTGGTAACCATGCTATCTTAAATCACCTCAGCATTATATATACCTTAGTGTTCCTAGTTATAAAATAAAAGCAATAATATTCTTTTTTTTTTTGAGTTGGAGTCTCTCTCTGTCACCCAGACTGGGAGTTGCAGTGACCGCTCCCGGCCCCGCAGCCTCGACCTGCTGGGCTCCGGCGATCCTTCCGCCTCAGCCTTCCGAGTAGTCGGAATTACAGGCATGTGCTACCACACCCGGCTGACTTTTTGATTTATTGTAGAGATGAGGTCTCGCTGCCCAGGCGGGTCTCGAACCCGCAGGCTCAGGCAATCCACTCACCTCAGCCTCCCAAAGGTGGGGGATTACAGGCTGAGCCACCGAGCCCGGGTAGCAATAATATTCTTTTCTAGGAATTTTGTAGTTTAAATGATAAGATGCATATGAAAGAGCTCTATAAAGTGCCATATAAGTGTGTAGTGTCCTGGTATTAATATTTAGCCTTTCTCTGGATGTAGTCATAAACTTTTGAATTTGGAAAAAAGTATTTGCCCACATGCTTTTGATTACGCCATTTAAGAATCTTTTTTTAAAAAGGAGGAATGATGTCACTTTGATATGTTTTATTTTTTAAGTGGTTTTACTGTTTTTAAAAAATTAAAATTTATTTTCATTGTTTTTAGCAGTGATATCATTCTATGGGTATCTGAGAATGACTTAGGCACTTGAAAAATGTGTTCAGGTTGCATAAGTGATTTGGTGAAAAAGACATCTTAAGTTGGCTATTTATTGCCCTATGTCATCAGCTCTAAATATCAGGAACTTTTCCGAGGGCTACTTGGCTAACTGCCCACTCAAACCTTCCGATCTGTTTTTACCAACTCTCTTTGCTACCTAACTTTTAAAGACTACTACTTTTGTTATGAAATAAAGCCTACATAATTTCTTTCATTCAATAAAAATTTATTGCTCATCTGTCCTGGGAAGGGACTATGCTAGGTGCTAAAGATTCAAAGGTGAATATAATTAATTACTTGCCTTCAAAAAGGTCAGGTTATAGTCATGGAGACAAAGTTATAAACAATTATAGTGAATTTTGACTTGAACTTCATTTCAAGTGAACCACACTGGTGCTGAGGGAGAAGAAAGGAGGGGCACCCAGCCTGGGCCTATTAGGGAAGGTTTTCTAGATGAAGTGATATGTGAACTTCATTATTTATTTATTTTATTTTATTTTTTGAGACAGGCTCCTGCTCTGTCTCCCAGGCTAGAGTGCAGTGGCATGATCATGGCTCACCTCAGCTTCAACCTCCTGGACTCAGGCAATCTTTTCTGCCTCAGCCTCCAGAGTAGCTGGGACTATAGACATGCACCACCACACCAGGCTAATTTTTTGAGTTTCTGTAGAGATGAGGTCTCACTCTGTTGCCCAGGCTGGTCTCGAATTCATGCTCAAGCAACCCTCCCTCCTCAGCTTTCCAAAGTGCTGGGATTATATATGTGAGCCACTGAGCCCGACTTGAACTTCATTTTTATTCCTTCAGAATGAGCATTGATCTTGAACTATAAATGTGCTAAGCATTTTTCTAAGCACTTTGGATATATGTTGAGCAAAAGTGAGGATTATTCCTGCCCTCTTAGAGCTTATGTTCTAATAAGAGAGACAGACGCTCAGATAATCTCTCAAATAAATAGAAAACTGCAATCATGGTAATTGATGCAAAGGAGAGGTGCCTAGTAGTAGAAAAGCTTACAATAGGCATATTTAACCTAGTTTCAGTTTCAGGTTAGATTGGTCAAGGGCGTTCCATGAAAGTAAATGAGATCTGAAGGATGAATAGGAGTTGATTGGTATAAGTTGGCTCATGGTCCTGATTCATGTTTAGGAGGAAATGTAGCCCTTAGTGGCTTTAGGGGTTACCTAACAAATAGCAATTCTTTTTATTGCTTAGATTCTGAATAAATCCAGGGAAACAAAGACAAAAGACTGGAACATAAAGGAACAAAAGTATCACCCTTATTAATGACAAAATTGTTATTAGAGAATGTTACTTAGGTGGGAAAGCCAAGTTTACTTCCTATTATTGACTACCAAAATCAGTCATATTTGCCTGCTGTATTAGTCAGAGTTTACCAGAGAAACAGAACTAATAGGATTTATAAGATAAATAGAGGAAAGTTATTATGGAGATTGACCCATGTGATTAGAGAGGTCAAGAAGTCTCACCATCTGCCATCTGCAAACTGGAGACCCAGGAAAACCAATTGTGTAATCCAGTCAGAGTCTGAAGGTCTGAGAACCAAGACTGCAGATGTCCATGGGCAAGAGAAGATGGACGTCTTAACTCGAGAAGAGAGAGATTGAATTCTCCTTTCCTGTGTCTTTTTGTTCTATTTAGTCCTTCAATAGATTAGATGATGCTTGCCAGCATTGGGGAAGGAGGATCTGTTTTACTTGGTCTACTGATTTAAATGCTAATCTCTTCTGGAAACACTTGCACAGACATACCCAGAAATAATGTTTTACTAGTCATCTGGGCATCCTTTAGCCCAGTCAAGTTGACACATAAAATTAACCATCATAACCACCTAGCTACAAAAGGTCTTTTTTTTGAGTTGGAATCTTACTCTGTTGCCCAGGCTGGAGTGCAGTGGCACACTCATGGCCACCACAGCCTCGACCTGCTGGGCTCAGGTGATCCTTTCACCTTAGCCTTCCAAGTAGCTGGAACTACAGGTATGTGCCACTGTGCCCAGCTAATTTTTTTGATTTATTGTAGAGATGAGGTCTCACCAAGTTCCCCAGGCTGGTCTTGAAACCCTGGGCTCAGGCAATCCTCTCACCTCAACCTCCAAAGTGCTGGGATTACAGGCTTGAGCCACTGCACCCGGCCCTACAAAAGATCTTAAACTACTCATGGTCTCCGTGAAAGAGAGAAATCTGTTGTGAGATTTACAATATGAAGAAGCAGAGCATAACTTGAACATTATTTAGGGTGAGTGGAGAGACTGTGCTGTAGGGAGAGGTCAAAAATAAAGAAAGTAGGAATGAACGATGGATGATTCAGGGCTCTGGGGGAGGTTGGGGGCAAGAACTAAACTGAGGGTGAGGCAAGTAAAACCTCCCAGGCTCAAAGTATGAGAAGGCAATCACTCTCATGGTTGTACAGCACAAAGTCAGCATCCGAGAGTGGGGCTCCTTAACTCTTGTTCCCTGGGCACCTCTCTTGTCTCACTCTAGTCCTGGTGGATATAAAATTGAAGGCACAGGCAGGCCTCGAGAAAGAGCAGGAGTTATCTCATCCTCTGAGACAAGAATAGCAATGTAGGAATGGGTATGTATACAGATAGTTTAATAGTTAGTATACAGGAAATTAAAGTAGAACATATCAGGTGATCTCTTGTTTCTTGGTGATGAACTAGGAAGCTAAGTCAACAGCTTAAAATGGATACAGAGCTTGAATAGCCAGCTGAGAGTTGTAAATATTTGGAACCTGCTGACAACAGATGAGAGATACAAGAAGTACTGAAGGCCTTGTTAAGACTAGAGATCATTGTGGTTTTAATTTGCATTTCCCTGATGAGGGATTAAAGATTACATAGCAAGTACAATGTGCATTAGTTTGATGATAGATACACTTAAGGCCCAGACATCTTCACTATTATACAATTCATTTAAGCAACAACAACAAAAAATCCCCACTGCACTCCTAAAGCTATTGAAATTAAAAATAAGAATAAAAGCAAAGACTAGAGATTAGTTTATATTGTTTGGACATCTCCACTGGTGTGCGGCTGCCTAGATTCACAAGTGACAGGCATGACATAGCACCAATCCAATCCAAGGTAGAGCTTTTGCAAGTTATGAGAGTGCATAGGAGTAAAAAGTGCAGGTGAGAGAGAAGTCCAAGTGAAAAATCATGGGAACCAGGTGTGGCATAAAGACAGGAGAGGTCAGTAGGGTGATATTGGCTGGGGGAAATGATAAGATCAAGGGAGAGAGCAGTGGTTTTGGTGAAGCTGAAGAACAGGGGTGGCCAGAGTTGGTTTGGGTATGTGAGAACTGGGAAGAACACAAATGATTTATTTGCTTCTTTTCAGCAGATTAATCTATTCCAGAGTGTTCCTGAGTGAGACCCTAATGTAGATGAGTGGATGTGTAGCAGTGAAGGTCAGTGTCGTTTAAAAAACAGAGGGATCATTCACACACACACACAAGTACACAAAATAGAGGAACTAAAGTTTGGTGGCTACACGTTGTCTACATTAACAGTGAATTTTCTTAAGGTGACATGGAATTGGATTACAGATATTCTAATCTTCATACCAAAATGCCCTTTGAATACTAGTGAGTGCCTCAGGAGAAAGCCTGTAGCTGACAGAAATCAAAAAGGGTTAGATCATGGCTGGAAACGGGAAAATTGTGAGAAAAGTTAGGGTGATTCTTTTGCTCACTCTCTTCTACTTTGTGACAGAGAGAACAGTCATACCCAGGTGAAAACATAAGGATTGTGAAGAAAGCTTAACTAACTGCCATTTAAAATATATTCTCTTATTATTCTGTGATTATGTTGTTTTCCTCATAAGGATTCACTGCAGGTTGAAGTCACAGAAGTGAAGAATCTTTGAGACTTGTGGGTTGATGCTGTTTCCAAGGACATAGTGCCAACACCTATTTCTATCAGACTTGGGAAGTTCATTCCAAAGAACACTTGCTGAATAATTGATGTGTGTCTGAGTAGTCTTGCTAGATCTAGAGTTTTCCAGAAGTATATCTTACTCACCTTTGTATCCTTCCCTGCTAACCCTAGGTTCTTGAAGGAATCTTATGATTGAGCTACAATGTCCAATGGAGAATAAAAAATGCCCAATCTATAAATTTTGAAAGATACTCTCAGCTTAGAATTAGACAAAAAATAATAGGAAAGAACTTCCCCTCAGTGTAAGGTCTGAACCGTGTAACCTAAATTCCTAAACTCCAACCCTTATCTACCACCTCCCCTCCTCATTTCATTTATCCTTTTTATTTCCTTTTAATTATGAAATACGTAAAAGATGGAAAGAAGTATGGAGGAGAATGTTAATGCTAATACTCCTTGTGTTTACTTTGTACCAGGCACAGTTTTCAGTGCTTTACATGTATTAACTCATTTAATCCATACAATGCTATAAAATAGGTTGTTGCTATTATTTCTATTTTGCAGATGAAAACATTCTCAGAGAGTGTTAGTAGTATATCCAGGATCATACAGCTAGTAAGTGGTGGAAGAAGCCTATAATCCAGGCAGTCTTTCCCTTAACCACTTACGTTACAATGCTCTTCATGCATGATCTTTGACAGAAGTTAGTATTTTGTAGGTTTGCTTCATATTTTTTGATAAAAATAAAACATTGTAGAATACAGTCCAAGTTCCCTCATCATGTATTCCTCTTCCATCCTACCCAAAGGTAAAGACTATCCTGAATTTATAAATTCCATGCCTGTTTCTGCAGTTTTCCTATATATATTTACTTATGCATAACTAATACATAGAAGTATTTTGCATATCATTTTCTTGTTACTCTTAATGTTTTTGAGGTGTCGTTTTGTTGGCGTTTATAGAGTTGGAGTTTGTTCACTTTGTCTAGAGTGTACTCCAGTGGACATATAGACTGTACCTATCTTCTTGCCTATGAACCCATGGTAGATTGCATTGTTGTTCCTGGTTCTTTATTCCTCCCTGTATTTACACCCTTTTCCATTTCTCTAATTAGAGGCATAATATTTTTCCTATCTATTTAATTTTTTCCCATCTGTTAGGCTTGACCATAGGACTTCTTTTGGCAAAAGAAATGTTTTGGAGCATGAGACAAGAGGGGGCTTGAAATGTTTTCCACATTTGGGCCTGCTCTTTTACACTTCTGCTATTATTGTGAGGGGGGAGAGGCCCATCTAACCCACTTGTCCAAGAAGAATGAGAGGCACGTGGAATAAATCAGAGTCAAATTTGTAGCCTTAACTAAAACCAGCTCTGCCCAACTGAGATTATTAGAGCCTCTGTAGGCAACCCACAGATATGTGAGCAAGAATATATGATAATTGTTTTAAAGCCACTGAATTTTGGGGTGGATCGGTTTGCAGGCTTATTTTAGATAGAACTAATGGAGACAAAATTTGTTTCTAATGTTTTATTACTAAAAACTGCTGCTATAAATTATGTACAAGTTTCCTCAGTACATGTGTGGGTTTCTGTAAGGTACACATGTAGAAGTTGAATTGCTGTGCTTTCTGTTCTTATTCTTTGCCTATTTTTCTATTTAGTTTATAAGGCTTTTAATGTTTTGTTTTTCATATCCATCTACTCTTGTTTCATTTCTCCAATTGTTCATGATTTCTTTTGTAATGGATGTGATTGCTTTATTTATCTTTTTCAGCACTTTACGAATACTTGTTTTAAAATCTTCCTCTAATGCAAGAATTGGCAAACTTTTTCTGTAACAATCCAGATAGTAAATATTTTAGGTTTTTAGGGCATATAGTCTCTTTTACAACTACTGAACTCTACCCTGTAGTGCAAAAGCAGCCAGAGACAATACATACTTGAAAGGGCATTGTTGTGTCCCGATAAAACTTTATTTTCAAAACAGGCATTGCGTTGGATTTAATATGAAGGCCACTGGACGATCTATGTTATACAACTAATTACATCTGGAGTAAATTTTTATTTGGATGGTTGATTTTGTTCAATGTTCTTAGTAATATATGTTTCCCTGTGTTTTATATTTTAGTTCCCTTTAAAGGGAAAGTGTTGTCGTTGTTAGTTTCTCAGTCATTTATTATTTTCTTAATACTCCAAGGTCAGAAGTTGTCTTCACCCAGTCACAGAGGCCTCTACTCCAGTCCAAAGTCAGGTATTTTCTATGAAATCTCACGTTGACAAAAGTAGTGTTATCTCTTTCCTTTAAACTATTTCTTTACGTTATTATATATATTAATAGTTCTGTCACTGACTATACTGTACTCTGTTTCTGGCAGGGGAGGAAAGTGGGGAAAAAAATTAAACACATTTTTCTAGTATGTTTTTATATATTTGTAATTATCTCCTTGGGGACAGTGTCTGTACCTCATTTCTGTGTGCCTAGTGACTAGCAAAATATTTGTTAGACCTCTTGGTACATTTTCATTATGGATTGTAGAGGAATGCAGATTTAAAGAAAGCAATAAAATTGAGTTAAATACGAGTTATTTGATTTAAAAAGTTTCTCATCATCCAATATTATGCACTGCTAACGATGAAGTAGAGAACCTTAAAAGATATTTACAGGACTCTGATTTTCTTAATACTTGATTCATAAGAATTGACTCAAAATGAGTTCTTGCTCTAATGAGTATTCTGACAGACTCATTTAAAGAAAGTTAATACAGACAAGACGCTTTCCTTAGTATAATAATGATTACGATTAGTTATTGTACATTCATCTTATCTAAATATAATTTCAATCAATTTATTTGAGAACCCTTGTGAATAGGAAGGAAACATTAAAGAGAGTGAAATGTTAGAAGTCTCAGAAGAGTTTTGAACTCAGTGATTAACACTGAGGACATAATTGAGATGCTGTTAAGGAGATATTTCAAAGACAGGCTTTTCAAATGAATGTCTTTTTATATAGTAGTTGATTTTATTTTCTGACCTAAAATAATTATTGAAGCCTTGCTCATATGAAGTTGATTTTGCCTGTTAGCTGTAATTGCTTATAATTTGCATTCTTTTTATTTCATTTTATTTTATTTGCTTAATTTCAACTTTGTGCAGTGGACCTTGTTTATTGTCAAGTGATTTCCATATCATGATTTATTTTTTTGAATTTGGTTAAAGATATTCCACATCTCTTTTTTTGTCTAAGTTAAATGTTGCACCATTATTTTACACCAGTGTGACTACAGCTTGAAAGGTTTGTGCACAATTTAAGAAACCATTTCAAAAAGTTTTAAAATGATAATACTCTGGAGTTTAGAATTTTCCCTCATTTTGTTATATCATTAATGCTGGCCCCTATTTATTGTAGTCAGTACATATAAGATATGTAGATTATCTATATGTATCTTTGACCAAAGAGTAAAATACTGTAGAATGTTGTTATACTTTCCCACCCGTGAAAAAAACCTCATTGTTATTTCAGAAGGCCAATTTAATGTTGTAGTCATGTTTGACTCCAGGGGGCAGTAAAGAATAAGAAATTATAATGCCTTACCTAGTTAGTTTATATTTAATGTAATTATCAAAGATAGAAGGAAATGATGGATTTTATGAAGCCAACCAGTATTTCACTGTGTACATTATATCTTTCTGAGATGGCTCTTTAAAGTTGTAAGCCGGGGTGTCAATTCGGATCCTCATCGAGAGACCGAAAACTGCTTTCCTGCCATGTTCCAGTGTTTTAATTTGCCGTCTTGTTTTCGATCTTAACACAGACAATGTGATTTCTTTGAAGGACATGTTAAAATCTTTGCATTTAAAATGGACTTCTCCTTAAGCATACACATGTACACATGAGCAGGCAGGCTCACATGTGTACACATCACATATACAGTCAGAGAGATTAGAAGCTCCTGGCAGACCATCATGATGGTATATTTAAGCTGGTAATATTCTAAAATAATGGTAACAAAGGCTATTTATTGAATATCATCTTTCTAAATTTTTTTTAGTATTACCATTTATTGGTGACAAACACTAAGTTTTACTTACATTTCATGGTGAGAAAAATTCCAGTAAACAAATGAATGGAAGCAGTACTTAACTTGCAAGGCTACCAGGCTTCTCATCTGAACCGTTGGCAGAACCTTAGTGCACACATCTCTGTGAACGATAGCAGAACATCAAAGCAACACAGCTGTATATAGAAACATAGGTCATTCTTTCCAGCCCTACGTGGAGATGTAATTAACAGTATCAAGCACTCAAGGAAAATCAATCTGCAGGTTTATATGGATGACACGGAGATCATATCCTGTAGTGTAGGGAAAGCTCCATCCTCAGGAGCCATATGTATAGACACAAATTTTTCATAATTTTGAAAACGAAGATCAAAGTTCATTTGTTTGAAGTCCTGTTTGTATTCACAAAAATAGAAATAAAATAGAAAAGGAACCAAATGACCATTAAAGTTTAAAATGCCTAAAGTGTCCAATTTATACAACTATGGGAGACTTCATCAAAGTTTCTGAGAAGTCCAGGACTGTTTCAGCCGAACCAGAGGCACACAATTTGCATCACTGAAACGGTCCTGGGTTAGTCCAATGAAATAAAACATATAACCACATACACATGGATATGATCTTTGCCTGTTAGATCACTGATAAAGTCAGTCGCAGACAAGTTTCCAAACTGTGCTATATAACTAGATACAATTGAGAAACTCTCAAATGAAGATTTTATATAGTGTCATATCAATCAAAAGAAAAGAATGAAACTAAGAATACATATTACTGTTGGAGGGAAACAGTGGTTATGGTGTGGAACCACAGGAGACGTAGGGCCACAGCACGCTAGGAAAGTTCGGTTGCGCCAAGTAGGAAGCATCCGATTTTCTCTGGTGCTTTTAGCCCTGGGGCCGATGTAAGGCCTCTCTCCAGCGTGGCTGTCCAGGGTTTGTCCCAAAGCGTTGGAGTGAGCCAGTTTCAGAAGAGGTCATGCTTTCTGTTTCTTCTCTCACATAGAAAAAAAAAAAAAGAACAAGACCAAGCACTGTGGAGCCCAGGGCACAATCTGCTGGTTTTCTGAAGGAGCCAGCCTGCTGGGCAGGCTCTTCCTTCCCCATGGGCAGTTGCTTCTGTGTGGGGACCGCTGGCTCACGAGTGGCTGTCACGACAAACCCCAGCATGGTCCAGCCCGGCCACAGTCACCTCCTCATGTCTCCATCGTCTTCACCACCACTGCCCACGTTCTTCACCCACTGTGTCTCGGCTCACTGGAGGTATCAGAGATTCCAAATTTTCAAAGCAGTTTCAGTATTTTCAGTATATATTTTGGGATTTTATAATGGTTCATGGCCAGAAAAGGTTCAGCACCTCCCACACACAGACATTGGTCCGTTTCCTGTTCTTGGCATCTCTGTCCTTTGTTGGTCCAACTCAGACAGCAACTTTAAAATGTTCAGAGCAGCCATGTCATGGCAGGACTGAAGATCCTGGCCGATGCCGTGGCTGATCAGAGGTGACTGAGAGGAGCAATTGATAAGGGATACAAATTCATTCTTGTTGTTTGGGGGGAAGTCTTTGTATTCAACCTGGAACCCCTGGACTCTGGTAAGATAGTCCAGTTGCTCAGAGGGTCTCGTGAGAGGTCCATGGGGTACGTGGCCTGAAGAGATGTTATTCTTTAAAATGGTCTCGGCTGTGGGCGAGGTGCCCCTATACAACAACTCTCTGGTTATCATGGCAGTTACCGTGGCCTTGGCAGGATTCGGAGCTGCCCGGGTGAAATCTTTGGTGTGACGTCCTTGACTGACTCCTATAGCCTGGGCGACCTCGGGCACCATTGGAAGAATTACAGCAGGCAGCTGCTGATGACTTAGATAAGGCATCCTGGACTCATCCTCTCTCTTACTAGCCCCATTTTCTTTTTTCTTTGCTTTTTTTCTTCTTCTTCTTTGAGCTGGAGTCTCACTCTGTCGCCCAGACTGGAGTGCAGTGGCCGCTCCCGGCCACCGCAGCCTCGACCTGCTGGGCTCTGGGGATCCTTCCGCCTCAGCCTTCCGAGTAGCCGGAATTACAGGCATGCGCTACCATGCTCGGCTGATTTTTTTTTTTATTTATTGTAGAGATGAGGTCTCGCTGCCCAGGCGGGTCACGAACCCGCGGCCTCAGGCAATCCACTCACCTCAGCCTCCCAAAGGCGCAAGATTACAGGCTGAGCCACCGAGCCCGGCTCTAGTCCCATTTTCATCCCCAGAGCCAGGTTCAAAAAAGGTTACTTTTCTATCATCCCCAGGTGTCTTTATGGGTGTCTTTTCCTCTGACTTGAGCGCTGGTTTGGCAGGCTGTGCCTGCGGGACTTTGAAGCCAAGGATCTCCAGCATGTTCTCGGCCGCGTTGCGCTTGGCCACCTTCTTGGTGCCCGCTCCTTCTGCAGTGTGGTTTCCAACCTTCACCTGCATCACGAACTCCCCGCGGCGTGGGAGGCCTCAGTCTGTGAGGAGCAGGTACTCTGGTTCCTTCTCCTTCTTCGCCTGCTGGATCTGGGCCAGTCTGCTGATCGAGTTGATCCCCTGGCTGCACTCTGGGCTTATCTGTGGCTTGACTATGGGTTTTGTTTTCTTTTTGATTCTGGGCTTCATCCGCTCAACTGCAGGCAAGGGTGGCAGCTTCTTCAGCGCCTCAAGGACAGCTATTGCCACGTTCTTCTTGGAAATCTTGCTCTTCCCTTCATCTTCCCCCACAAACTCCCCACTGGAAACCTGGGTCATGAAGTTCTTCATGTGGGGTAGGCCACTCTGCCGGGCCACCTCAAAATCCACAGGTAAGTTGCATGTAAGTGCAATCTCGAGCACTTGATTTATTTCCGATTTATTGAGATTTTCTTCTTCTGATTCTCTTCCATTCACCTCCAGCCTCTCCGGTGGGGGCTCATTCTGCAGGATTCTCAGGACTTTCACAGCAGCGTTCTGTTTCGCGGCCTGTCTAGTCTTGCCTTTCTCGTTCAATTGCAGTCCTCCCACAGAAACTTCAACTTGATAAAGCAAAGGTGGAACTGGAAATGGATAAAAGTACCTGGGGGGGGGGGCGGGTAAGCACCTCCTCTCTTGTTGTAATTGTAGGTGGACTACATCTGAGAGCAAGGGCCAACAGGCTTATACATTGGGTTTTTTTCCAAGTTTCATGCACAGCGCATTTAGTTCTACGGTAAGGGTTACGCTTTCTTTAAAAGGGCGTTTCAGAAATGATGGTTTTCTTCGGTTCTGCGAGGTTATGTGGTGAAGGAACTCCTGGCTGCTGCCTCAGCACGTCCCCCAGCCTGTGGTCCTGGGCGGCAGCGGCGAGGCGGGGAAGGAGAAAGGAAGAGGGGAGAGGAGGAAGGGACGAAGGGAGGGAAGAGGCGGAGTGGCCGTGGAGGAGGGTTAGGAGGCCGAGAGGGACGCGGTGGCCGCCAGGGCAAACGCTGAGGAACCACTCTGAATTATCTTCTTAATGGCAGGTACTTTGCTAGGACATTTATATATTGAGTCTCATTTAACTTCATAACAAAATTCCATTTTTACAGATAAGGAAATTGAGTCTCAGTAATTTACCCAATGATTGCCAGCTAGCAAATGGCAAATGTAGATTAACAAACATAATATTCTTTACATTATGGTAACCTGTATCCTTATATCCTACATGGCATGTATTTTGTGCAAGAAGGAATAAGTGCCGGATGGGAACAGATTTGATGATCCCATTCTCTGTGTGTGTTTTGTGCACAACAGTTATTGTAAAAGACTCTCAATTTTTGTTTGAGGAGAATATTTTTTTTACCACTTCAATATTGAGTCTGCACTTGGTAAAAAAAATGAAATCTTCAGACTAATGGGTTTTAAGATGCTACCCTACTCAACTCCTAAAGCAATTGTGGCCCCTTAGCACAGGCTCTTGTGTTTAATAAGTAAGTTCTGGTTGCACAGGCTAGAATTGGTTGAGTCATCATGTTAGCGTAAGATGTAAAAAGCATTTTTGGCAGAAGAACCAAGGAGTTAATGTTTGGCTATTATTCTTATTCTTATATGATCAGTTTATTACAGATCCTACCTTTATCTACTTCACAGAAGAGTGCTGAGTGCATCTAAGAGGATAAGCACATGAAATTCTTAGAAAAACAAAGGCAAACAAACCAATATCCACCCTAATTCTTACCACCACATTACCAAAGACTACATATATACTCTAGAATGAGAATGATAATGTGGGCCGGGCGTGGTACCTCAAGCCTGTAATCCCAGTACTTTGGGAGGTTGAGGCGAGAGGATTGCCTGAGTCTGCAGGTTCGAGAATAGCCTGGGCAACATGGTGAGACCTTGTCTCTACAATTAGTTAAAAAAAAAAAAAAAAAAAATTAGCTGGGTGTGGTAGTGCACGCCTGTAGTTCCCACTACTTGGAAGGCTGAGGCAGAAGGATCTCTGGAACCCAGCAAGTCGATGCTGGGGTGGCTGTGAGCATGCTACTGCACTCCAGCCTGGGCAATGAAGTGAGACTCCAACTCAAAAAAAAAAGAAAAGAAAAGAAAATGATAATGTTCCAATAAAAATTGTAAAATAATTTTGTGCTTAGAATAATACACTGTTAGACCTGGTATAAGCCGCAAATAAAGTTCACTTACTCTAACTCTATCTTTTCACATATATGGAAATCGCCCCATGAATAAACATTAAATTGTTGATATGTTTGCCATGTTTATAACACCCATAAAGAAGTAAACATCATTATGATATTATTTCATAAGAGGCACTGCTTACACGACCTTGACACTCCAGCCCTCATACCTGGATTATAATTGTCAATTAACATACTACTACTTCAGATATATATGCAACACAAATTTAAAATAGTTAAGAATAAAATAGTGTTCCTGTATTAGTTTATTATTCCCATTTAACAAGAAGTGTTGACACCCTGAGGAAAAAAATGGCCCCCTTTCTTGTTCCTTAGATATTTTTTGCTTCTTCAAACAGGTACTACTTAGGTTCATTTTGAACCCCATGCTTTGGGGGTCTCACTGGCTCTCCTGCAATAAGCTCTTTCTTGTAGCAGGACCTTAGTTACTAATTGCAGAGGATTCTTGATCTCTTTACAACTGGAATTCTTTGACGTTTAGATATGTAAATATGTAAATAACAACTCTTCCTCTCGAAACTGAATCTACAAGATACCTTCTCATTACCAGGAAATAGTTTACCTTTCTATTTGCATAGGTCTGCAGAGTTCTGTTTTTCTGAGTGTCCCTTTACTGCTAGTGAGTTCTTCCTGCTGAGGCGGTTGGTGAGAGAGTGGTGGGATAGTTATATTCCTTTCCTTTAGGTGGGTAGCATAAAATTTCAATTGGGATCTAATCTACAAAAATAACCTCCAGCCGGACTCGGTGGCTCAACCCGTAATCCCGCGCCTTTGGGAGGCTGAGGAGAGTGGATTGCCTGAGCCTGCGGGTCCGAGACCCGCCTGGGCA
>NW_007251376.1:83429-122676 GCF_000164805.1 Carlito syrichta | reverse complement strand
CTAATTCCGGCTACTCAGAAGGCTGAGGCAGAAGGACCGCCGGAGCCCAGCAGGTCGAGGCTGCGGTGGCCGGGAGCGACCACTGCACTCCAATCTGGGCGACAGAGTGAGACTCCAACTCAAAAAAAAAAAAAAAAACCTCCAGTAGAAAGAGGCATAGACATCATAGTACTTCTATAAATATAATTCCATGTTGCTTGCATCTAGCTGATCTGAAGTTTACTCTTAGAATCATTTCATTCCTCATTTGCCTAATCAGCAATAAGATTTTGAACTTTCATGACTATTAAGTTTATTTTTAATATTATATGGGTAAACAAAAGCATCTGGACAGGAGTTCCCGAATCTTCTCACCTCTTGACCACACAGACAACTTGTCTCTATACCCATTCTTCATCTTCTGTCCAAGTATGATAGAGGAAACACCATTATCTTTATTAAAGGTTATCATCTCCACGCACACCCTGTTTCTCAACCCTTCTTGCATTTGCCAAAACTATAGTTCCTCAACCAACTCCTTTCTCTCCTGCATCATCAATTTCTCATTCAATAATAAATTTTTCTTAGCAGTAAACAAATATGCTCCGATATCTCCTATTTAGAAAAAAAAAATTAGAGCTGTGGGGTACATGTGAGGATTGGTTACATAAGTAAATTTTGTGTAGGTGAGGTCTGGGCTTCTAGTAAGTCCTCTCTTCCCCTGGTAGTTGACATGGTACCCAGTGGGTAGTTTTGTGCCTTTTATCCCACCTCTCTCCTTCCCTCTCTCCCTCCTTCCTTCACTCTTTAGTAGTGTCCAGCAGTGCCCAGTGTTCGACATGCCGTTGCTCGCATGCCCAATGCTTAGAGTCTACTTAAGAGTGAGAACATGCGGTATTCAGTGTTTTGTTTCTGTATTTTTTGTTTTGGTATTGAGTTTTTTGTTTTCTTCTATGTGGTATTTTGTTACTGTGATAATTGAGTTAGCATGATGGTCTCCAGCTGCATTCATGTTGTAAAAGACATGATTTTTTTTGTTCTTTATGGCCATGTAGTATTCTGTCTTGTATATGAACCACATTTTCTTTATTCAGTCCATTTTCAATGGGCACCTGGGTTGGTTTCATGTTTTTGCTATTGTAAATAGTGCTTCAGTGAACATTTGTATGCAGGTGTCTTTTTGGTAGTGCGACTTATGTTCCTCTGAGTATATTCCCGGAAGTGAGGTTGCTGGGTCATGTGGTAGCTCCATATTTAGTTCTTTGAGAAAATGCCACACTACTTTTCACAAATGTTGAACTAGCTTACATTCCTACTAACAGTGTAGAAGCGTTATCTTTTCTCCACAGATATGCCAACATCTGCTGTTTTTGATTTAATAATGATAGCCATCCTTACTGTATGTGGTGGTATTTCATTGTAATTTTGATTTGCATTTCTCTGATGATTAGTGAGGCTGAGCAGTATTTACGTGTTTGTTGGCAGCTTGAATGCCTTCCTTTCAGAAGTGTCTGTTCATGTCTTTTGCTCACTTTTTAAAAAATCTTTGTACAACTTTTTTTATATGTATATCAGTATATGTCACATTTGGGCACTTTTTTTTTTAAATGTGGAGTACAATTCAGGTTTAGGTATACAAATGTTCATTATGCAGGTACCCTTGTTGATGAGGTGTGTCCCTCCCTCCCCTAGCAGTTTCCCTCAACTGCCAATCCCACCCCTCTCCCCTGGCAGTTTCCCACTACTGCCAATCCTTGTCTTATAGTATTACAATAATTGTTCAAGTTCCGCTTATGAGTGAGAACATGTGATACTCAGTTCTTTGTTTCTGTGAAAGATCACTCAGTATTATAGACTGTAAGTCCATCCAGGTTGCTGTGAAGTTCATGATTTTGTTCTTTATGGTTACATAATATTCCATCGTGTATATGTACCACATTTTTTTTACCCAGTCCTCTTTTGATGGGAAGCACGGTTAGTTCCATGTTCTTGCTAATGTGAACAATGCTGTGTTAAACACACATGTGCAGGTATCTTTTTCATAGAGTGCTTTTTTTTTGAGTTGGAGTCTCACTCTGTCACCCAGACTGGAGTGCAGTGGCTGCTCCGACCACCGCAGCCTCGACCTGCAGGGCTCCAGTGATCCTTCCGCCTCAGCCTTCCAAGTAGCCAGAATTACAGGCGCATGCTACCACACCCGGCTAATTTTTTTATTTTATTGTAGAGATGAGGTCTTGCCAGCCCAGGCGGGTCTCGAACCCGCGGGTTTAGGCAATCCACTCACCTCAGCCTCCCAAAGGCGCGGGATTACAGGCTGAGCCACCGAGCCCAGCTCATAGAGTGCTTTGAATTCTTCTGGGTATATTCCCAGTAGGGAGATTGCAGGGTCGTATGGAAGGTCGACTTTTAGATCTTTTATGAATAGCCACACTGTTTTCCACAGAGGTTGTACTAGTTTGCACTCCCACCAACAGTGTAGAAGTATTCCGTTTTCACCGCATTTTCTCTAGCATCTGTTGTTTTTTGAGTTATTGATGATAGCCATCCTGACTGGAGTTTTAATTTGCATTTCTTTGATGACTAGTGAGGCTGAGCATTTTTTCATGTATCTGTTGGCTGCTCGTATGTCTTCTTTGGAGGACTGTCTATTCATACCTTTTACCCACTTTGTAAGGGGGCTGTTTGTGTTTTTCTTTTCAGCTCATTTGAGTTCCTTGTAGATCCTAGATGTTAGGTCTTTGTCAGACATACAACTGACAAATATTTTTTCCCAGTCTGTGTGCTGTCTCCCTGCTCTCTTGATGGTTTCTTTGGTTTTGCAGAAGCTTGTCAGTTTGATGAGGTCTCACTTGTCTATCTCATCTCTTATGGCATGGGTGCTTGGGGTTTTGATCAGGAATTGTTTGCCAGTTCCAAATTCCATAAGGGTATCTCCTGCATTTTCTGAGGTTCTTATTGTTTAGGTTTTACATTCAGGTCTTTGATCCATTTAGAGTTGATTTTTGTGTATGGTGATAGGTAGGGATCTTGTTTTAATCTTCTGCATAAGGTCAGCCAGTTTTCCCAGCACCATTTACTGCATAGGTTCTCCTCTCTCTAGTCAGTCGTGGAGGTTTTGTCAAAGATGAGTTGGTTGAGAAATTGAGATTTTGCTTCTGAAATTTCTATCCTGTTCCATTGGTCTATATGCCTATTCTTGTACCAATACCAGGGTATTTTGATTACTGTGACCTTGTAGTAAAGTTTAAAGTCTGGAAGTGTGATACCTCCTGCCCTTTTTTTTTTTTTTTTTTGGCTGAGGATTGTTTTGGAGATTCGTGGTCATTTATGATTCCATATGAATTCCTGTATTGTTTCCAGGTCTGAGAAGAATGCTGCTGGCAATTTAATGGGTATTGCTTTAAATCTGTAGATTACCTTGGGTAGGATGGACATCTTAACAATGTTGATTCTTCCAATTCATGTTGGTCACTTTTTAATGGGGTTATTTGTTTGTTTGTTTCTTCCATTTAATTTGTTTGAGTTCCCTGTAGATCCTGGATGTTAGGCCTTTATTGGATGTATAACTTGTAAATATTTTTTCCCATTTCATGGGTTGTCTCTTTACTCTCTTGGTGGTTTCTTTTGCATTGTACTTCCTGACTTCAAACTTTATTACAAGTCTATGGTAACCAAGACAGCACGGTACTGGTAAAAAAATAGACACATAGAACAATGACATAGGACAGAGAATCCAGAAATAAAACCATGGACCTTCAACCAACTTATCTTCATTAAAGTTGAAGAAAACAAATTTGAGAAGGAACCCATATGTAGCAAACTGTGCTGGGAAAACTGGCTAAACACATGCAGAAGAATGAAACTGGACCCGACCCCACCTGTTGCCATATACAAAAATTAACTCAAAATGAATCTAAGACTTGAATGTAAATCCTCAAAATATAAGAATCTTAGAAGAAAACTTAGGGAATACCCTCCTGGACATTGAAGTAGGCAATGAATTCATGACCGAGTCCTGAAAAGCAAATACAGCAAAATCTAAAATTGACAGATGGGACTTTACTCAAGCTAAAAAGTTTTTGCACACTATCTCCTATTTTTATTGTATTATATTGTATTTATCTTATTTTAGTTTAGTTTTTTCAGTTGAGGTCTCCCTGTGTTGCCCAGACTGGCGTACAGTGGCACAATGACAACTCACCACAGCCTCAGCCTCTTGGGCTCAGGAGATCTTTCTGCCTCAGCTTCCTGAGTAGCTAGGACTACAGGCACACACCACCATGCCCAGTTAAGTTCTTGATTTTTTGTAGAGATAAGGTCTTGCTATGTTGCCCAGGCTGGTCTCGAACTCCTGGGTTCAAGCAATTCTCCTGTCTCAGTCGCCAAAAGTTTTGGGATTATAGGCATGAACCACCATATCCACCCTGCTTGTTTAACTCAATATTTTTGAGATGCAGTTTTGTTTATATATAGTTTAAATTCAACTTTTAATTCATCCCTTGCATCAAAATTCTCTCTTTTCTTTACCAACTTCAGCCAAACTTACATGCTTATATTCACCTCCATATAAACTGTTTTATCTTTAACTGAAACTCATTTAGGCTTGTATCCCCTCCATTCCATGGAAACTGCTTTGGTCAAGGCCACCAGCAACCTTAACCCCCATAGTACCAAATCCAGTGGTTAATTCTCAATTTATTCAGCCTCTAAGCATTAGTCAGCAAAGCTAGCCAAGCCCTCTTTAACACTCTTCTCCTCTGAGCATTAGTGACACCACTCTATCCACCTCATCCCCCATCTCATTGGCCATTGGTCTTCAGTCTCCTGTATCTACTCCCTCCTCTTTGAAGTTTGTAAGTGTTGGATTGCTCAGAGCTTCATCCTTGGCCCCTTCCCCCCACCCAATTACACGCACTCTTTAGTCCCATGACTACATTCTATCTATATCTTTACAATTCCGTGAATTCACATTTTTAGCTTGAATTCTTCCCAAGTTCCAGATTTATCTTTTCAGCTGCCTACATGCCATCTTCACTTGCAGAGCTATCTTAAACTTAGTATGGCAAACAAGAGAACTTTTAATCTCGACCCTTTCACCCTCACCTCACTTCTCCTCCTCTCCTGTTCTTCCCCAGGTCAGCAATTAGCACAACCCTTCATCCAGCTGCTTAAACCAAAATATTGGGAGTCAACTTTGATCATCTTTTCCTCTCATCACTTATATATAATCCAGAGCATTTTCTTTTTTCTTCCGTGCTGGCCTTCCTTCTGTTTCTCCAACATACCAAGCTACTTTCTACTTCAGGTCTTTGCACTTCCTATACACCTTTCTGGAAATTATTTTTTCTAAAAATCTTATAGACTTGCTTTTCCCTCTCATCGTTTTAGCCTTAGCACTTTGTAAAGTTGCATCCCTCTTACCTGTCACTATCATATTATATTGCTACTTTAAAAATTTTTTTCTAGGACTTATCTCTGAAATCATCTCAGTTATTTGTATATTTTAAAAATTATCAGAGCCCATTAAACTACATGAAAGAGGAGATTTGGTTGTCTTGTTGATCACTATATCCCCAGAATCCTAAACAATGTCTGGCTAAAGTATGTGCAGAGTAACTATTTGTAATATGATTTGATATTTAGTGATTTTTGAGTTATATGAGTTTTTCCTTTTTATAAAAAGATGTAGCTGAATCCTAAATATCTGATAATTTGAAGTAAATTTGATGATATATGTTGAAATGTTTTCCAAAACTTGATCTGCAGTTGTTCATTTTATATGTTCAAAAGTAATATTGTTTTAATGTTCTATAGATGGTTAACATTTTGTTGATCTAATTTCAAAGTGATTTGGCAAGTTTTGGTATTATTTGCTTGCTTTACATTTTGTTTGAAAAGCAAAAGTTGCTCTGTGACTACACACACACACACACACACACACACACACACACCATACTATTAAGAAACAACTATGTTTGTTAATAAAGATATATTTTTGAAAATTTGTCACTACATTATAAAAATTTTAAACATATGAGGAAGTCAAAAATATTTTACAATCAGCACCTATATTCCTACCACCTGGATTCTAATATTAACATTTAATCACATTTGTTTTATCACATGTCATTCATATATCTATCCTTCTTTCCACATAAATACAATTTTAAATAATTTTAAAAGGTATTTGATAGTGACTATTTACTAAGTTCTTTAATTTCTAACTATCAGAAAAGAAGCAGATTGTTGCTTATTTTGGCTTCCAGAGCATTAGAGTGGACTCCTAGGGTGTGTTAAACCACCGAATCCAATTTTGGATTCTTAAAATTCCCAGAAGCCAAAAGTTAAAATTGTATTTTGAAGCTGGTGCTCAGACACAGTGACAGAAAATGTCATTGTGAATGACTGAGGGACTGTGCTAAAATGAATTCTAGCATTTAATTGATGTTTAGTCTAACCTAGAAGCAATGGGAAAACAAAGCTTCATAATTAATAAAGCTGCTAGGAAAATAACCACAGTTCACTTTATTCTTTTCTTGGTGGACATTGATGGGCATTGTTTCTTTCACTCCTTTCTTTTATTTAATTAGTCTTTCATTGGTCATTGACACTTGTGAGTAGAAAGAGGGAAGTGTAAAGGACAGTATTCCAATTGATTTAAGTTATAGGAGAAGATAATGAAGCATCTCACTGCTGATTAATTCAAAGACTCATAGAATATTGATTAATAGAATCATGCATATAATGTCAGAACTAGAAGTCCCCTTACAATTGTCTAGTTCAAACTTTTCATTTGATTGATAGGAAAACTGGGGCTCTGAGAAGGGAAAGGAGCTTTTTCAAAGTCACATATTCCTGAATCTTGCATAGCCAAAGCCTATATATCTAGAAGGTCCTTGCCTTCTCTTCTTGAAGAAGGCCAAAAATAATACATTTTCCTTACCTCGATGATCACTTTGGTTCTTCTAGTTCTAACATTTGTTCATTGTCTGATTGGACTGTGATTGCCACGTGCTGTACTTTTTTTTGGCAGGGGTGGACGGGGTCTCTGTCACCCAGGTTGCAGAGCAGTGGCATGATCATAGCTCACCTCAGCCTTGACCCCCTGGGCTCGGGCAATCCTTTCACCTCAGTCTCAGTTTCCTGAGTAGCTAGAACTACAGGCACACGCCACCATACCTAGATCATTTAAACATTTTGTTTTTTTAGAGACGGGGTTTCACTGTATTATCCAGTCTGGTCTCCAACTCCTAGGCTGAAACGATCCTCTCACCTCAGCCAACCAAAGTGCTGGGATTATGGTGTGATTCATTGCACCTGACCATGTTTTGCATTTTAAAATTGCATTTATAATATTTTAAATGACAGAGGTACTTAGGGTTCAAATAATAATACAAATTGCTATCTTAATGGACAATGATTTTCTGTTTAATTTGCATATTCTTCTTCATACTCTACTGAAGCTTTTTCCAGCGTTTTTGAATTATCAAGCATTAGCCAAAAAATAAAATAAATGCCATCATAAGCATATCCAGATTTTAGGTGTGAAAATGAAAAATAAGGGTGAAAAAGAATATTTTAAAGGGTCCACAAAAGTGAGGGCCCCTAAAGAGCAAGTTTCACTTACTTCACTGTAAACCTACCTCTGACTGACAGAACAAAGAAATTCGCTAGATAAATTGCACAGGAAAGAAAAGGAACGAGAATCAGCTACTAGTTTTTGAATACTTACCTTGTGACTGGCATTATACTAAGCACTTAACACATAGTATCTTATTTACTTCTAACAAAACTATGATACTTATTATACATAGGCTATATTTTGTAAATTGGGCAAGACTGCACATCTAAGAAATGGCAAAAACAGTGTTGAGAACTAGGACTTTCTGATTCCCAGACTTGTGCAGATTCCGCCATATCCTTATATGAGAACAGCTGCTATCTTAATGTGCTGTTAATCACAATAAAAAATAGAATTATAATCAAATATAGATATTGACAGCAGAGGGCTTCCATTCATAAAGGAAAAGAGAAGTACTCAAATAATGATAATTCAAAACAGAATGTTTTATTTGCATCAAGAAAGGCTTCAGGATAGAACCGTAACTATCTTTGCCAATTGTGGGGAGGGGAGAGTTTAAGAAATACAAACATGAAACAGCTTTTTTTTTAAGCACTTCCTTTTACTGTGCTCTCTCAATCTCTCATTCTGTCCCTTAGCAACATCTTTAGCAGATTCTGTTGATTTGTGGCCATTTTCAGCTATTCAAATTTAGTTCAGAGTAAAAATTCCAAAATCTTTCCTATCTTCTGCTTCAGTGCAAACTAGAGCTCTGGGCTGGCTGTTTGGAGCCCAGTGTAGGTGGTAGAAAGTAGGGAGGGTCAATATCAGCTGGTTCTGAGATGCATTTTACCTCTTTTCTCAAACCACTTCTTTTGGTGTTGGAGAAAAGAAGGGGGATTAGTGGACACAGAGTTATTCTAGCATAATTTATTAGCCACTTGCTGTAACTGGTGTCCCCAATTTGTCCAGTTTGGTAGCCTCTGCTGCTATGTGGATCTTCCCATTTGTGAAGTGTGTGGCTTTCTTGAGACACTGTTCGGCTTCTTTCCAATTCCTTCTGTTACTAAAGACTACCTCAGAAAATAACTGTTGTGTCTTCTATTAGTCTCTCCGGGATGGGTGACATCTTATTTGCCCAGCATTTCTCTAGGAAGCCCTATAATTTCTATTATTTGTGCTAAGGCTCTCTTCTAAGTCCTCCAAAGTCTATGAAACGGAGAGGGTTTCCCTCATATTCTTTCAAGGTATACCTCTCAATGACCTCTTTTGGCCCTGCTGGTATAGATAACTCCAGCAGGATTCCTACCTTTAGAAATAATAAGACCACAAGAGGATATGTGTTTCTATGTTTTTATGTCTCCAAAAACTTATCAAAGGCCTTCAAGAACTCTCTCATCCTTCTCCAGTTTCATGGCATACCAAGATGAGATTACAGCCTCTTCCAGGAAGTGAGAGACATCTTATTTTCTTGCAAGCACTCGTGGCCTCTCTGAATGATTCTCTTAAAACTATCGTTCTGTCTTACTTGGTCTGTATTAATGGCAGAAAGCACCCCATCCTCCTTTCCCATAGGGAGAGGAAGTAATTTCTCACTAGAAACACTGTACAACCCATAAAGTCACTGAATCTACCATTCATACTCTTTCATTTCACCTCATGGGAGGGGTGAAATGTCTGACACCAGTTGTTACCTACTTGCTTAAAATTTGTGGGGTACTTAGTGGTTCATATCTCCTTTGGGTCTAAGTCACTGTCTTAGTCTCTTTTGTGCTACCATAACAGAATATCTGAGATTGGGTAATTTATATGAACACAAAATTATTCTTTTACACTTTTGGAGGCTGGTAAATTCAAGATTAAGGCAATGACAGATTAGTGCTTGATTTCTCTCTGCTTCCAAGATGATGCCTTGAACACTGCATCTTTCAGAGGAGAACAACATTGTATCTTCACGTGGCAGAAGAGCAGGAGAGAGCTTACCCACTTCCACAACCTCTTTTTATGGCATCATTAATCTATGCATGAGGTTGAATCCCTCATGGCTTAAATACCTCCTGTTGGGTCTCACCACCCAACACTGCTGCATTAGAGATTACATGTCCAACATATTAATTTTGGGGGACAGATTCAGACTATAGCAGTCACTAACATTGTGTTAAAGGAATATTTAAACTAGTAGTGTTGACATCCATTTTTTTTGATAAAAGAAAGCTGTCTAGCATGTATGATAGTTATAATTGGTCTAGGGTCTCAAGAAACTGGAGGAATAATGATAGAAGTATTGTGACTAAATCTGTATAATTGTAAAACTAATGAAGTATCATTAGTTTGTCCATCTGTGCATACAGATGCCACGACATAGTGGGTAAGAGTTTGGGTTCCAGAGTTCAAAAGACCTAGATTCATGTATCAATTTAGAAACATTAATTAGCATTAAGTTTACCTTCAGAATGTGTTAGGGTCTTTTTTAGGTCCATTTTCTTACAGGCATTTATATTAGCTTCACAGTTCACAGAATGTGGTCACTAATAGGGTGAAAATATTAGATCAGTGGTTCTCAACCATCGTGGCACATTAAAATCATCTGGGTAGTTTAAAAAATACTTATGACAGGACCCCACAAACAATAATTTCAAACAATAAAGTCAGAACATCTGGAGATGTTACCCAGGCTCTATTTCTTTTTTTTTCTTGTTTTTTTAAATTTTTTTTTTTTAATTTTAAAGATGTGGGGTATAATTCAGGGTTAGGTATACAAATGTTCATTATGCGGGTACCCTTGATGATGATGTGTGCCCTCCCTCCCCTGGCAGATTCCCACTACTGCCAATATCCCCTCCCGCCTGGGAGTTTCTCACTACTGACCCAGGCTCTATTTCTAATGTGCAATCTAGTTTTTGGAGCCACTAGATTAGATGAATCTATTTGTAATATTGTGTTCTTTGCAACAGAGAGAGTCTCACTAATAAGCATCATGGTCAGCATAATGCACAATTCTAGGGAGCATAACTCACAGCTTAGTCAATGTGAATGGCACCTGTTAGAGTTGTGCAGTGCCCTATCAATGTGACAATAAGCGGTAATCCTGATGAAAACTCTCTAGAAAATTACAAGAAAGTAAAACATCAAAAGTTACTCAAACAACCATTCATGTCTAGTGGTGATCTTCATGATAGATCTCTTCTATAGGAATTTCCTATGGTGCCACAGCATGGTAGTTAAAAGGTGGGTTGTGGAGAATTAAACAACTAATACAATAAAATATACTTGAGCTAGGGAAAGAGCTGAATCTGCTGGTTGATAACTCACTGAGTTTAAGATTAAATTGACCAGACAAATACACACCTTAGCATTTTTTAGTAATATGGTTTTACTCCTAGGGTCAGTAAACATTTTCTATAAAGGGTCAGGCAGTAAATATTGTAGGTAATGTATGCCACATATGGTGTCTGTCACATATTCTTCTTTGTCTTGCCAATCCTTTTTTTTTTATTTTTATTTTTTTTTTTTGAGTTGGAGTCTCACTCTGTCACCCAGACTGGAGTGCAGTGGCCGCTCCCGGCCACCGCAGCCTCGACCTGCTGGGCTCCGGTGATCCTTCCGCCTCAGCCTTCCGAGTAGCCGGAATTACAGGCATGCGCTACCATGCCCGGCTGATTTTTTGATTTATTGTAGAGATGAGGTCTCGCTGCCCAGGCGGGTCTCGAACCCGCGGGCTCAGGCAATCCACTCACCTCAGCCTCCCAAAGGCACGGGATTACAGGCTGAGCCACCGAGCCCGGCTTTGCCAATCCTTTAAAGTAAACACCACTGATAGTTTTCAGGTCATATAAAGATAGGCTTTGCAGGCTATAGTTTGCTGAATTTGTCAAGAATAGAGAAACTCTTAGAAACATTAATGCAGAAAGAATAAATTACCTAGAAAGAAAAAAAAATTAATCCGGGTAGAACTGAAGTTTTCATTTGCAACACTGAAGATTTGAATAGCATCTATAGACTACTGATCAAAACGCGCCACAAGTAGTACTCTTAGACCAAAGGAAAAGGGTCAAATTTTGATCTTTGTTGTGAGCCACTCTGTTTTTTTGTTTTGTTTTGTTTTGTTTCTGACTATTCGTTTCTTCACAAGGTGATGAATCTAATGAGTCCAGGGACTGTGCTCACCTGGAGCAAGTGACCAGGGGTCAGCAACTGGGCCACCTTGTGCCCCCACTTTCTGATACAGGATTAGAGTCAAATAATTTTATTAGAACCTGGCCTTTCAGGGCATTATAAAGGTATGTTTATCAAGGTATGGTACTAGAGCATGTTTAATGATTTATTAACTTATTTTATTTTTAAATGATGCATGTACAATGTGACAAGTGACAAATATATAATGCTGTACAATGTGATATTTTGATATATGTATACATACTCTTTAAAATATTTAGAAATACAGTATGTAGATATTGATGTCGATGTCTATGTCTATGTTTATGCCTATGTCTATCTATATCTATATCTTAATGGAATAGGGTAGAAAGTTTAGAACATGTGCCTTAAGGGTAGTTAGGGCTCTAGAAATAAACTGAATATAATGCAAGGAAAATCTGAATAAGTACTAAATTATCTTGACAAAACCTTGAATCCAGGGATGGGGAAAGGAGAAAATATATGTCTTTCACAAATCATTTATGGGTGTGATGGTAGTACTGCAGTAGAAATAACAAGCAAAAGTGAAGAATGCACATTGAGGAGCAGGTAATTAGGGAAGGCATGGAACATCTTGGTAGAGGACAGAGTGCTTCTTGATATGGGAAATATGAGAGTGACTTGAGCTATCATGGTTACATTTACAGATGGAATATTATATAATTATTTTATACAGTAATTAAAAAAGTATGAATTAGACTTATACCAGTTTGATTTGGAGGAGATTTCCATGAGTATTATTGTGTGACAGCAAGAACAATACAGTACGTTATCTAGAAAATGATCTCACTGTTATAAAACAGGTAATGAGGGTGGTGGTGAAACCTCTCCTATATGTGTATGTTGTAAGTGTAGAATTATATGAGCCTTCCCCAAATATGGAGTAAAGATGCAGATATAAGGTTGTTGACATGGGTTACCTGGGGTGTAGTGGGTATTGGAAAATGGCAGCAGGGAGAGATGTGAAAGTCAAGTAAAAAAAGAAAAGACAAAAGAATTCCAACACTAAAATTAAAAAACAGTGCTGCTCTGCTCTTCTTTCCTTAAAATAGTATTCCATTCTCAAGAAAATGTGGGAAATGTCAGATTACACTAAGTTAAATAGGTTTCCTTCCTGCAGGACTTTGCAGAATCTTTACTATATTAAATATATGTTGCGAATATTTAATATAAGGATACATTTTATAAAACCCATTTTTGTGACACACCTATTAACAACTCTCAAAAGAGTATTTTGCAGAACAGTTTGGGGAAATGCTGCTATAGTCATTTTTAATGTGAATGTATTGATACTGCCCTCTGGTAGATATATTACTATGATCTGGTTCTGTGTCTTTATTAAATACTTAATTAAAGTACCTTGTTATATTGCTTACCATTATTTAGCACCCTCAAATTGTTGGAAAAAATTATATAGGGATTTCACATTCTTCTCATGCATATTCTATGATGAATGCTGGGTATTGCCATCTTGATAACTCCTCTGTCAAATATTATTTGTACATTCTTGTTGCTAGTAGATTTTTGAGATTTAAGTTTATATTTCCTTCCTCTTCTCCCCCTTCACAAGTTTCAGTGATAAGCATGACTATATTTAGTGAACTATACTATTTTAGACACTGAACAGCACTTTTCCTTTTCTTAGCTCAAGCTTCTACAAGCTGACAGTTTAATCCAGACACTGTGTAATCCTTTGAATTCAAAGCTTGGACACTGTTGGAAGAAAGAAATGCATGTTTTCTATCATCTCAGTCAAAAGACAGAATTGAAAATGAAAATCTTGAACTACAAGTGTTTCCAGAATTTTTGCTGAGTACTGTCACGTTAGGAAAGGTACACAAGTACTTTGATAACTGACTTAGATACTTTCAAGGACTTAGAAGATAGGATTGAAAGATTTCTCATTTAATAGGCATTGATTGACATAGTTTCACCAGTTAGCTAGTAGTGACATCTTTTTTGACACAGTGATTTTATCTTTATAGTATTTCAGACTCTGAATGCAAAGCTCCAAGTAATATGGAATCATAGAGTCTCAAGAAACAGCCTGTGTTAGGATGAATGTGGGTATGCTTCAGGAACAAATGACCTCCAAATCTTAGTGTGACATAAAGCAGCAAAGATTATAGATCACACACACCACAGACCCTCTCTCGGTTGACTCTGGGTTCTGTTCCCACATTGTCCTTCCTCTGAAATCCAGGCTATTGACTCTGTCGCCATTTAGAACGTTGCCAAATGCTGTGGCAAAGAGGAAAAATGAGTGTAGAGTCTCTCAAAACTTCCATTGTGCTTTCATTTTGCTCACATTACACAGGCTGAAGCAAGTCATATGGCCTCATCTAACTTCAACTGGGTGAAGTGCAATCAACCTATGCCCAGAAGGAAAGTCATAATACTGTGAAGAGCCCTAAACTTTACCACACAGCCTCTCAAAAGGCCATCCAGTTTAAACATGAACAAAATTCTGACTTTACTATGGCGAAATTATAACCTCACACATACTCCAAAATGACATACTCATAAAGCAACACTATATCTATGTCGATACTGTCAGTATGAGAATCATTTACCAACAAGCAGGGTCCTAAATTTGAGTAACCAGCCCAACACAAGTGCATTATTTGTTTGGGCTTAGTACTCTGAAGACTCTAACTGGGATTTGTGTGTGTGTGGTTTTTTTTTTTCATGTAAAGAATACTTTTTGTTTAACACAAATGATGCCTGTTACAGAAAGGAAAAGAAAAAGGCCTAGTTTTCAAATATCTTTTAATTATTTTTATTGTTTAAAATTTTATTTTATTATAGTGATGTGGGATACAAGTAAGGATTAACTACCCAAGTAGGTGGCATACAGGTGAAATTTGGGCCTCCAATTGGCCTTCACTTCCCCTGGTTAGGGACCAGGTACAGGCCCCCCTCCCTTCCTCCCTCCCCTGGCAGTGCCGAGCGACTGCTGATCCCACCTTTTCTATTGTGACTAATGTTCGGATCCCACTATGAGTGAGAACATGCAGTATTTAGCAGTATTTAGTTCTTTGTTTCTGTGATAGATCACTAAGTATGGTGATCTCCACCTCCATCCAATTCGCTGTGAAGTTCATGATTTTGTTCTTTATGGCTGCATAATACTCCATTGTGTTTGATTATTATTATTATTATTACTTTTTGAGTTGGAGTCTCACTCTGTCACCCAGGCTGGAGTGCAGTGGCCGCTGCCGGCCACCGCAGCCTCGACCTGCTGGGCTCCGGCGATCCTTCTGCCTCAGCCTTCCAAGTAGCTGGAACTACAGGCACGCGCTACTACACCCAGCTAGTATTTTGATTTATTGTAGAGATGAGGTCTCACCAAGTTGCCCAGGCGGGTCTCGAACCCGTGGGCTCAGGCGATCCACCCATCTCAGCTTCCCAAGGCACGGGATTACAGGCTGAGTCACCGAACCCGGCTCTTGATTATTTTTTAAATGATATTCCAAGAGTTGTGATAATGACCAAATGATTGTGGGTAGGAAGGAAGAGTAAAAGAAGGGGTAAGACAATACTTAGAACATATTTCTAGTCTTTAAAGATCAGAATTTTTATGTATGAAAAATTATTGGCTTAAAGATGAATTTAATTCTGTTTTTTATTTCATTAGACTTCAGCATTCAATATTTACTAAATTATATGCTTGCAATATTATAATGTTACAAATTTTAAACAATATCATGTTCAAATGTTGAAATGTGTGAACATCTTCCATAAACTAGTTTTAACTTATTAAAAGAAGAAAGGTAAATTATCTGGGCATGGTAGCGCGTGCCTGTAGATCCAGCTACTTGGAAGGCTGAGGCGGAAGGATCGCCGGAGCGCAGCAGGTCAAGGCTGCGTTGGCCGGGAGCGGCCACTGCACTCCAGTCTGGGCGACTGAGTGAGACTCCAACTCAAAAAAAAAAAAAAGAAAGGTAGACTGAAAAACATGTGAGGGATGGTCATGCAAGATGGCTCAGGCCTGTAATCCCAGTACTTTGGGAGGCTGAGGCAAAAGGATTGCTTGATCCCAGGAGTTGAAGACCAGTCTAGGCAACATAGCAAGACTTCATCTCTATAAAAAATCAAAATATTAGCTGGGTGTGGTGGCGTGTACCTATAGTCCCAGCTACTCGAGAGACTGAGATGAATGGATTGCTTAAACTTGAGGAGGAGGCTGCAGTGGGCCATGATTGTGATAAAGTTTGCGTTATCCTCATAAGACCTAGTATAGCAAAACTATGATCCATTTTACAGATAGAAAAAGTAAGGCTCAGAGATGGTACTATTATTGCTGTGTTAGCAAAACAATTTGTACCACTCTGTGCAAAAGAAGTGGATAATCTACCTTTAAAAAATATGCTGTTTCAACATTTCAATAATTGGTTATTAATGCCATGATTCGTAATAAGTATTCACCAAAATTTATTAGTTTTTGTGGTCTAAACACCTGTACTGATAATACTTTCAAAATATTTTTATTTGTCTCTTTGGCATTACTAAGCATACTTTTTTTCCTAAGAGTCCAAAATTACACTGAAGACTGTAATTAATGGAATGAAGAAAATGCATCCAATAATTCAAAATTTATTGATACTATTTCAACTGGGATGGTGGCAATGAATACAACCTTGATTACCTTTTTTTTTCTTTTCAGTTGAACTGTAAAAAAAACACACAAGGTATGCTTGTTATTCCAGTTTTAAACATTTTAGTGAAATACGACAGTTCAGGTAATGAAAATACAGTACTTCATTACAGTGAGATTAGTTTTTCTGGCTTAACTCCCTTTCCTCTTATGCTATAGAATTAAAAGAACTGAATTGTTAAGTAGATATGCTTAAAGTTTTTACACTGACCAACAACCCCATCAAAATAGCACAGAAGATTAAACCCCTGCTCACACCTCTCATGCCCTCCCATCTCAGTCAATAGCCATACTCTGATTAAATTGTCCAAACACAGTCTGTGATCAGTTTACCCAATGCAGAGAGTTGTTAGTGTCCTGATTCTGATATATCTTTGATGGCAGCTTTTGCAGCAAGTGTTGTGTGTTAGTTAATTCAGGCTGCTATAACAAAATACCCCCAACCAATAGAAATTTATTTCTCACGGTTCTGGAGACTGAGATCAAGGTACCAGCAGATTCAGTCTGGTGAGGGCCTTTTCCATAGATAGTACCCCCTCTCTGCATCTTCACATGGTGGAAAGGACTAGGGATCTCTCTGGGGTATTTTTTTTTTTTAAGACAGAGTCTTCCTCTGTTGCCCAGGTGGGAGTGCAGTGGCAGGATCATAGCTCAATACAGCCTTGAACTCCTTGGCTCAAGTGATCCAGTGATCCTCTTGTCTCAGCCTTCCAAGTAGCTGGGACTACAGATGTATGCCACCGCACACAGATAATTTTTAAATTTTTTTTTGTTGAGATGGAGTTTTACTCTGTTGCCCAGGTGGGTGTCCAACTCCTAGTCTCAAGCAGTCCTCTCGCCTTGGCCTATCAAAGTGCTGGGATTACAGGGGTGAACCATCATGCCTGGCCAGGAAGTTAAATTTCAACATGTGAATTTTAGGAAGACACAGACAGTCAGACTATAGCATGTTGTTTCAGAGGCAGAACTGTCAGCAAGTTAATCAGTATATGCAAGGCAATTAAGAAGTTGATGCCAGTTGATTATTTTGTGTTGCTTATTTTTTCACGGGTGTTTCTTCTTACAGAATGATAATGTCTGTATCCTTTTGGTAGGATGAGAGTGTATTCTTCATGTGTGCTTACTTTGTCTTCATCTGGCAACATCGGATTTACTGGGGATAAATCTGGGGGACTGGATAGTATTACTAGGGGTCATGAAGACATAACCTATCAAGAGACAGTAACAATAGCCATTAGTGGAAGATGTGGGTCTATAAATAAGGAATTCTTTTTTTATTTTTTATTTTTTTTAACATATTTTTTATTTTAAAATTGTGGGGTGCAGTTAAGGGTTAGGTATACAAATATGCATTGTATATACAAATATGCATTGTGCAGGTACCCTTGAGGAATTCTTTTTTTTAAAAAAATGTTATTTTGAAGATGTGGATTACAATTCAGGGTTAGGTATACAAATGTTCATTATGCAGGTACCCTTGTTAATGAGGTGTGTCCCCTTCCCCTGGCAGTTTCCCACTAGTGCCCATCTTATAGTATTATGATAATTGTTCAAGGTCCACTTATGAGTGAGAACGTATGGTACTCATTGTTTGTTTCTGTGAAAGATCATTCAGTATTATAGACTAAGTCCATCCAAGTTGCTACAAAGTTCATAATTTTGTCCTTCTTTATGACTGCATAATATTCCATCATGTATATGTAACACTTTTTAAAAAATCTTTTAATGGATAGCATGGTTGGTTCCATGTTTTTGGTATTATAAATAATGCTGCAATAAACATGCTGTGCAGATATCTTTTTCATAGAGTGATTTGAGTTCCTTCAGGTATATTCCCAGCAGGGGGGATTCCCGGGTCATATGGAAGGTCAATTTTTAGATCTTTTAGGAATCATCAAACTGTTTTCCACAGAGGTTGTACTAGTTTACACTCCCACCAACAGTGTAGAAATGTCCTCTTTTCCCCGCATCACCTCCAGCACCTGGTTTTGTTTGTTTTGTTTTGTTTTGTTTTGTTTTGTTTCTTGATGATGGCCATTCTTATTGGAGTTAGGTGGTATCTCAGTGTGGTTTTGATTTGCATTTCTCTGATGCTGAGTGAGGCTGAGCACTTTTTCATGTGTCTGTTGGCTGCCCGTATATCTTCTTTTGAGAAGTGTCTATTCATATCTTTTGCCCACTTTGTAAGGGGGCTGCTTGTTTTTTTCTTTTTGGCATGTTTGAGTTCCTTGTAGATCTTAGATGTTAGGCCTTTGTCAGATACACAGTTGGCAAATATCTTTCCCCAGTCTGTGGGCTGTCTCTTTGCTCTCTTGATGGTTTCTTTGGCTTTTCAGAAGCTTATCAGTTTTTTTTTTTAGTTGGAGTCTCACTCTGTTTCCCAGACTGGAGTACAGTGGCCACTCCTGGCCACCGCAGCCTCGACCTGCCGGGCTCCAGCGATCCTTCCACCTCAGCCTTCCAAGTAGCCGGAATTACAGGCATGCGCTACCACGCCCGGCTGATTTTTTGATTTATTGTAGAGATGAGGTCTCGCTGCCCAGGCGGGTCTCGAACCCGCGAGCTCAGGCAATCCACTCACCTCAGCCTCCCAAAGGCGCGGGATTACAGGTTGAGCCACCGAGCCCGGCAGCTTGTCAGTTTAATGAAGTCCCACTTATCTATCTTATCTCTTATGGCATGGGCACTTCGGGTTTTGATCAGGAATTGGTTGCCATTTCCAATTTAAATAACGAATTCTGAAGGCAGCAATTAGTAGAAAGTATTTACAGTAGTTTAAACAAAAAGCAGTTCGTTTTTCTCACAAAATAAGAAGCCTGGAGGTAGGCAAGATCGTCCATGTCAGGGTGTCGAGAGGCCTCTCTTCAAGTCCCTTGACCTTCTCTCATGGTCATTAGATGGCTGTCATTGCTCCAGGAATTGAACCTGCATTCAAACATAAGGGTTTAGAGGAGTGGCAGAGTCAGGACTTTTATCCAAGATGCCAAGGCTTTCTTATTTATTTATTTTTAACTTTATTTTTTTTTTTTTAATTTTAAAGATGTGGGGTACAATTCAGAGTTAGGTATACAAATGTTCATTATCCAGGTACCCTTGTTGATGAGGTGTGCCCCTCCCTGCCCTGGAAATTTCCCTCAATTGCCAATCCCACCTCCACTCCCCTGATAGTTTCCCACTACTGCCAATCCCTTTCTTACAGTACTGTGATAATTGTTCAAGGTCCGCTTATGTGTGAGAACATATGGTAACATATGGTACTCTGTTCTTTGTTTCTGTGATAGATCACTGAGTATTATCGACTCTAAATCTATCCAAGTTGCTGCAAAGCCCATATGTTTGTCCTTCTTTATGGCTGCATAATATTTCATTGTGTATATTTACCACACATTTTTAATCCAATCCAGCTTCGTTGGGCAGCATGGTTGGTTCCATGTTTTTGCTGCTGTGAATAGAGCTGCAGCAAACATGCATGTGCTGGTATCTATTTTGTAGAATGATTTGAGTTCCTCTGGGTATATTCCCAAGAGGGGAATTGCTGGGTCATATGGAAGGTCAATTTCTAGTTCTTTCAGGAATTGCTACACTCACTGTCTTCCAAAGAGGTTGTACTAGTTTGCATTCCCACCAGCAGTGTAGAAGTGTTCCTTTTTCTCCATATCCTCACCAGCATCTGTTGTTTTATTAATGATGGCCATTCTTATTGGAGTTAGGTGGTATCTCAGTGTGGTTTTGATTTGCATTTCTCTGATGCTGAGTAAGGCTGAGCACTTTTTCATGTGTCTGTTGGCTGCCCGTATATCTTCTTTTGAGAAGTGTCTATTCATCTCTTTTGCCCATCTTTGATGGGCTGTTTTTTTTTTCCTTTTGGCATTTGAATTCCTTGTAGATCCTAAATGTTAGGCCTTTGTCAGATTTACAGTGATGCCAAGGTTTTCTAGAGCTCCCAAACAACCTTCTACTTCATCTTATATTGAGGAATGTGTCACATAGGTAATCTTAACTCTAAGGAAGCCTGGGAAATCAGGCTTAGCTTTTTTAGCCTCTAGGATAAAATGAAGAGTTAGGAGAGAATGTGGCGTTGCCCAATCGCATGGACTTTTAGAATTTTTTTTTTTTTTTTTTTTGAGTTGGAGTCTCACTCTGTCACCCAGACTGGAGTGCAGTGGCCGCTCCCGGCCACCACAGCTTCGACCTGCTGGGCTCCCGCAGTCCTTCCACCTCAGCCTTCCAAGTAGCGGGAATTACAGGCATGCGCTACCACACCCGGCTGATTTTTTGATTTATTGTAGAGATGAGGTCTCACTGCCAGGTGGGTCTCGAACCTGTGGGCTCAGGCAATCCACTCACTTCAGCCTCCCAAAGGCGCAGGATTACAGACTGAGCCACCGAGCCCGGCTGGCTTTTAGAATATTTTAACGCCCTTGCTCCATGTGAGTACTGTTCTGCTTCTCCAAAGTTCAACTCTAGGAACACATTTTCTGTTTCCCTGTAGTTGTGTCTGTCATTTGACCTAGATATTTTTGTGTAAGTCTTTGATTTTGAAGTTGGAAACTGGAAAAAGGTGACTTCATGTGTGAATCATTTTTCTAGAAAGAGTTGAGGTAGAACTACCTGACTTTGGAGGCACTGGCAACTGCATAGCTTAGTTTCTGGCTCAAAAGTGGCTCAAAAGTGCAAGGGGCAGTGGAAGCAATTGTGGTTTCTTGCAGTGGTCATTGGAACAACAGCAGTGGTCATGGTTTTCTCCTTAATTTAGCTTTGTAGCCTGGCCCTAGGCATTGTTTCTGAAAGCTTAATCTCTCGTCCAGTTCTTCAGACCTCCTGAATATTCTGTGAGCCATCCAGTGTCCATTAATTGAGTTCATTTTCTTCTTAAACAAACAGAATCATGCCCATTGCTTGCAACTAAGACCCTAACTGATGCAGTGAGCAAGAGTTAGGCTGCCATGGGGAATGTCATCCTCAAAAGGGGTGGGACAACTAGAAATCATAAAAAGGTTTATCAAACAGAGGAGGAAAGAAAGACATTCCAGGCTGAGGGGACCATGTGAGCAAACGTGTAAAGATAGACTTGGGCTTGACATATCTGAAGAGCAAAAGCATATTGGTTGGCCTAGAACGCTGACTTTATATAGAAGAGTAACGGAAGGTATGGTTGGGTAATGACCAGTCGTGAATGATATGTGAAGAATTCTGAAATTTAACCTAGAATGTGTCATTGGTTTTGAGGACGTCTCATTTAGTAATAGTATACACAATAAACTAGAAAAAAAAAACGAAAATCAAGGAAACCAGTCATCATGCTCATGTAATATTTTAGGTGTGATATGATTAAGTCTGAACTAAAATGTTTACAGCAGATCTTGAAAAAGAAAATACAAACACATATAGAGAAAACCTAATTGTTAAAAGTGTAATAGGAGGTCAGGCGTGGTGGCTTATGCTTGTAATCCCAGTACTTTGGGAGGCCAAGGTGAGAAGATTACCTGAGCCTATGGGTTCGAGACCTGCCTGGGCAAATTGGCGAGACCTCACCTCTACAATAAATTTTTAAAAGTTAGCCAGGCATGGTGATACGTGCCTGTAGTTCCAGTAACTTGGAAGGTTGACCACCTGAGCCCAGGTGGTCGAAGCAACAGTGGCCGTGAGCGTGTCACTGCACTCCAGTCTGGGCAATGGAGTGAGACTCCTACTCAAAAAAAAAAGGAAAAGAAAAATAAAGTGCAGTAGGAAACCCAAGAAGGAGAGATCTTGATAGCTCAGAGTAATTGACAGTACCACTTCATATAAAAGATAAAGTAGCTAATCCGTAAATGACCTATGATTTTTAAATCAGTGAACTGGTAGGACAGAAGGTCATCCCTGAAGTAGCAGTGATAATATGGGTAAAGACACAAAGGAACGACTGAGTATGCCTACTATAGTGGCCAGGGAGGCTCCTGGCATTACAAAAACTGAAGATTTATTTTAGTGTGGGGGTAAAGAGAAATATGTCTATAAAAGGAATATATTATGGAAAACATGAAAATGGACAGAAATTGGGCTTTAGGTAGTACATTTCTGTGTGTTGGAGGATCTTGACAAAGTAAAGGTATAAGTGTCTCTTGAATTGAGCAATTAAACCAGCATTTGGAATAACTGGGTCAGAAGTCATTTTCAGAACTCTGGAGACTATAGTAAGTGTGGCCAACCAGGTGGCTGCTTTATTAACCTGGATGTGCATTAAAAGGGCTGAGATAACGGTAGTCGCATTTGAAAAGGAAAGAAGGAGAAAAGGCAAGAATGGGTGACATTTGGGAGAAAGAGGATGATATTTAAGGTGTCAAAGATGACCACAAAGTTTTGTTTTGTTTTGTTTTGCCAGGCAGAGATGTGGGTATTTGGGAAGGAGAGTTGTTCTAAGAGGAATTATAGGCATTTCTCAGGGCATATAAAGTATGGGCTTTCTTGTTGAACAAGGTTGGTTCAAGTCCCAGCTCTGCCATTTACTAACCATGCCTTCATTTTATAAGAAATGCCAGTTACAAGTATAGTTTTGTGGAAATGAGAATTTGATCCTTCTTCAATGGATCTACATCTCATTCAAAATTCAGTCTAAACTCATAAACCTCCCATACCATATTCAGTTTTCCCTGCATCGCCAGTATCATTGTTTCTAACCATCCACCATCCATCTCCATGCACACACTGACACTTTAGCCATATCAAACTACTTAAAGAACTCTGCTTTGCAACATTTTCTATTATCTCTGTTCCTTTATTCATGTCAACTCTCTTGTAACATTCTCTCTCTTTATCCTTACTGATATACCTTTCTTCTTTCAATTTAGTCATCATCTTTTCTAGGAAAGGCTTTACTTGGCTTCAATTCATCCATTGTAATCTATATTCATGTCAATACTAGCCTTTATATAACGTATTATGGTCACTTTTTTACATGTCTGACTTCTCCATTAGACTGAGCTAATTGAGGGCAAAGATACTGTCACATTTATCTTTGTATTTCAAGTGCTTACCACAATATCAGCATGTAGTAGGATCACAATAAATGTTGATTAAATAAATGATCACTTTATGAGCCTGAGCTTGATTAATCATGCCAGGGAACAGGACTGTCTTGTGTGTAATGTCAAATATCTTTTATGTAATGCAGTTCCATAGACATCATTTTTTGCTCCCTCCCCATAAGTTGAAGTCAAGGTATAAAAGTTGTCTCTACAGCTGTGCCAACAACTGGCAGCACAGCTGCTGTGGCATGTGGAGGATACACTACTTGTTCACAAGGAAGAATTTTTTGTTGGTGTCTAGTAAGAGTGAGTTGTTTCTACCCTAATCTTAGAAAAATAATTTAAAAATTGTTAATAGAAAAATAAAGTACGATCTTAGATGCTTAAAATGTAGTGATTTGAGAAAGCCCTTGATACATGCAGTGGAAGACACAAAGTTATACTTTTTTTTTTTCAAAATAGGGAGGGGGAAAATAACAAAATACATAAGGAATTCAAGTGACTCACAAGAAAACAAACAACCCAACTGAGAAATGAGCAAGGAACCTGAGCAGACATTTCTCAAAGGAATACATACAAATGGTCAGCAAGTATATGAAAAAATGCTCACCAATCATCATCAGGAAAATGCAAATTGAAACCGTAAGGAGGTATAATCTCACACCTGTTAGGATGCCTGTTATTTAAAAACAAGACAAAACAAAACAAAACAAAACAAAAACCCAGCACTGGTAAAAATGTGGAGAAACAGAACCCTTGTGCACTGGGGGTGGGAATATAAACTTGTGCAGCCACTGTGAAAAACAGTACAGTAATTCCCCAAAATATTAAAAATAGAACTACTATATGATTCATCAATTCATCTTCTAGGTATATATCCAAAGAAATTGAAGTCAGCATGTTTAAGAGATATATTCCCTCCAATGTTCATTGCAGCACTATTCATAATAACCAAGATGCAAAAGCAACCTAAATGTCCATCAATGGATAAATAAGTAAAGAAAATGTGGCATACACATACAATGGAATGTTATTTAGTCTTTATAAAGGAAGTCCTAGCCAGGCTCGGTGGCTCAGCCTGTAATCCCGTGCCTTTGGGAGGCTGAGGTGAGTGGATTGCCTGAGCCCGTGGGTTCGAGACCCGCCTGGGCAGCGAGATTTCATCTCTACAATAAATCAAAAAATTAGCCGGGGATGGTAGCGCGCGCCTGTAATTCCGGCTACTCGGAAGGCTGAGGCGGAAGGATCGCTGGAGCCCAGCAGGTCGAGGCTGCGGTGGCCGGGAGCGGCCACTGCACTCCAGTCTGGGTGACCGAGTGAGACTCCAACTCAAAAAAAAATAAATAAATAAAAAATAAATAAAAATAAAAAGGAAGTCCTCTCATTTTCAAACACGTAGATGAACTGGAAGAACTGTTAGTTTAAGATAGTGATGCAGGGGTGTATATGCTAAGTGAAATAAACCAGAACAAGGACTACATGATACTACATATATGAGAAATCTAACCTCATCATACTTACAGTAGCATAGAGTAGGATGTTGGTTGTCACTGGCTGAAGGAAGGAGGAAGCAGGGATGTATTAGTCAAAGGATACAAAGTTTTAGTTACACAAGATGAATTAGTTCTAAAGATCTACTATACAGCCTAGGGTCTGTAGTTAATGCTGTATCATATACTTAAAAATTTACTAGGTGTTCTTTTCACACAAAATAAATGAATAATTATAATAAAGAGAACAGTAGAAAACTTTTGGAGGTGATGAATGCGTTTATGACATAGATTATGTTGATGGCTTCACAATGTGTTTTTTAAGGTCATCAAGTTGTATACATTAAATATGTACAGCTTTTTGCTTGTCAGTCATATCTCAATAAAGTGGTTAAATGTTTGTGTAAAAATAAGCTATGTGGCATTAGCAATAATAAAAAATAGGGAAAGGTAGAGGAATGTTGGACTGGATCCAGAAACAGAAAAATGACTTTAAATGGAAAAATGAATGAAATATAATGTCTAGAGTTAATGTTGGTTCCTTGGTTTTGACAAGTGTCCCAGCATATTGTAAGATGTTAATAATAAGGGATTCTGGGATGGGCTTGGCAGCTCAGCCTATAATCCCAGCACTTTGGGAGGCCAAGGCGAGTGGATTGCCTGAGCCTGTGGGTTTGAGACCCGCCTGGGCAGCTTGACGAGACCTCGTCTCCACAATGAATCAAAAAATTAACCGGGCATGGTAGTGCACACCTGTAGTTCTGACTACTTGGAAGGCTGAGGCGGAAGGATCGCCAGAGCCCAGCAGGTCGAGGCTGTGTGACCGGGAGCGTGCCACTGCACTCCAGCATGGGCGACAGAGTGAGACTCCAACTCTAATAATAGTAATAATAATAATAATAATAATAATAATAATAATAATGGATTCTAGATAAGGCATGCATGGAAAGTCTGTATTATCTTTGCAACTTTTCTGTGAATCTAAAAGTTAAAGAATAACAGATGTTGGCGTGGTTGAGGAGAAAAGGCAATACTCCTTCACTGTTGATGGCATTATAAACTAGTTCTACCTCTATGGAAAACAGTCTTGAGACATCTCAAAGAATTAAAAATTGAATTACCATTTGACCCAGCAATCCCACTAGTAGGAATCCAAAGGAAAAGAAATCAGTATCGAAAAAGATACTTGTGCTCGTATTTTCATTGCAGCACTATTCACAATAGCAAAATCATGGAACTAACCTAAGTGCCCACAAACAATTGACTGGATAAAGAAAATGTGGTGTATACACCATGGAATACTACACAGTTATAAAAAAAGAATGAAATTATGTTCTTGCAACAACATGCATGGGGCTGGAGATCATCATCCTAAGTGACTCAGAAACAGAAAGCCAAACACTGCATGTTTTCTTATGTGGGAACTAAATGGTCACAAAGAAGGAAATATTAGACAGTGAGGACACCAATAAGGGGGAGGGGAGAGGGAGTTTGTTTCCAGAAACTACCTATGGGGCACAATGTTCACTAACTGGGGAATAGGCCTCCTGATACCAAATCCCCAACACTACATAATACATCCATGCATGTGTACGTACGTAACCCCAAATCTAAAATAAAAAAAAAATTAAAACACTTCTGAAGCAAAAAAAAAAAAAAAGTATTTTAAAACAATATTTTTTGGCTGAGTGTGGTGGGTCACGTCTATAGTACCAGCACTTTGGGACATGGAGGTGAGAGGATTACCTGAGCCCAGGGGTTTGAAACCAGCCTGGGAAAATTGGCAAGATCTCGTCTCTATGATAAATAAAAAAAAATTAGCCGAGTGTGGTGGCGCACACCTGTGGTTCCAGCTACTTGAAAGGCTGAGGCAGAAGGATCACCTGAGCCCAGCAGATCAAGGCTGCGGTGGCCATGAGTGTGCCACTGCACTCCAGTCTGGGAGATAGTGAGACTTCGACTCAAAACAAACAAACAAACAAAACCCAATTTTTTTAATAAAATAAAGGAGGAGTTGTACAATAGTGTGAATGTACTAAATGCTACTGGAAACATGGTTAAAATGGTAAATTTTGTGTTATGTATAAAAAAATAGAGGATTAGTTATGCTGGGGGAACGAGTTAGCAGTTTTTAAGCATTCTTTACACTTCTGCAGTTCCAGGCACTGTACTAGAAATAAAAAAGGTATTTTTATCTTTATTGCTGCTGATAAGTCTGCTGACATTTCCTGAGTTTTGATAATTATCATATCTGCACTCTACTCTGAGCCTGCTTTAATCCAAGTGTAAGAGAGAAGCTCTGGAGAGTATATTTTTCAGAGTAACCCAGATGAGTCCAATGATCAACTGAATTTGAGAACTACTGCTCTAAGCCTTTTATATCCACTACCTTTAGGAGTATTTCTCTTATATTGAAGATGAAAGCAGGCAGTGTAGGATCTTGTTTAATGTGGACCCTGAGAACAGGACAGATTCTTACGGCCCAAGGTCAAAGCATTGAATGCTGCAGTGAAGCTTGCAGAGTGAGATAGAATGAGAAATGCCATAGAATTGGATCAAATATCATACTCCATGTAAAGCTCCAACTAGAGAAGGGTAATTTCCCCCTGAAAAGTCTTGATCATCTATTACAGACTGAACTCAGCTCCGCAATATCAGTTGGTATATTTGGCCATTTCTTGTCTTCTATCTCCATAGATATCATTGACTGCAGTGGCCTCTGGTCACCAGGGAATTTTCAGATAGAATAAAAAGGCAATTGGAAGCTGGCAGCGTGAGTGGATTAAGGTGGTATGCTCCAAAGTTCAGGAAATAAGTAAGAAAACACTTAAAAAAACAAACAATCATGCTTCCAAATTCACTGAGAAAATAGAAGCAATTAGAAGAGACTTCCCGCACTACATTTCCTCACCTACGTATATCTGTGCTCATATTCACTGTTTGTTCTGCTGTAACTATGGATGAACTGTGCTCATGTCTAAAGGCCAGCCTGTACACTTTTTGAATTACATCCCGACCCTGTCACCTACGAACCTGAAAATATTGCTTCAGCATCATGACTTTTCTTACTAGATATTTCACTTCAGAAGACAGCCATGATATTTTACCCATTCGTTAAAAGTAACTAAGCAAAACAAAAAGACCAAAACCAAAAAAACACCTCTCTTGACCTCTGTATCACATTCCCTGCTTAGTTATCTACCATCACAATTATTTCTGGTCTGCTTCACTGCAGAGCTCTTTAAGATCGTTTTCTATATAGCCTGTCTTAAATTCTTCTCCTGTCATTCTTCCTTGACTCTCACCTCTGCTGCTCTGTCAAAATACTCAGTCAAGATCACCAATGACCTCTTCATTGCTAAATCCAATGACCAGTCCTCATTTCTCAACTCACTGGACTGATGCAGTAGCATTTGCCACAGCTGATCCCGCCTTCCTCTCAGAAACACTTTCTTCATTTGGCTTCCAGGACCAAGTTTTCCTGCTCCCTCATTGATTGCTTCTCGTGAGTTTCCTGATTCCTCCTCATCCTCCTGACTTCTAAAATTTGGAAAAAAGTCTTGGACCTTTTTTCCTGTTATTAACACTCATTGCACTGGAGATCTATTTCGGTTTCTTAATTGAAAATTCTACCTATGTGATGATGGTTCCCAATATATATAGTTTTCCAGAAGCTTTCCTCTGAGTTCGATCTTCTATCACCAGTAGCCTCCTTGACATCTCCACTTAGATATCTATCGTCCACTTGAATTGTTGATCTTCTCTCATAAACAAGCCCCCTTCTACCATTTTTCCCATCTAGATTAATAGTAATTTTGTCCTTTTGTGTTGTAGGCCAAAAACCTAGAGTGATTTTTATTTTGATTTTTTGATTTGCTTATTTATTTACTTTGTGTTGGAGTCTCCCATTGCTAACCAGGCTGGAGTGCTATGGCATGATCGCAGCTACTGCAGCTATGGCCTGCCGGGCTGAGGTGATCCTTCTGCCTCAGCCTTCCAAGTAGCTTGGAATAAAGGCATGCACTACCACACCCAGCTAATTTGTTTACTTTTTGTAGAGACGAGGTCTTGCCATGTTGCTCAGGCTTATCTTCAAATCCTAGGCTCAGGCAATCCTCTCACCTCAGCTTCCCAAAGTGCCGGGAGATGTCTGAGTGATTCACTGAGCCTGGCCTAGAGTGACTTTTAATTCTCTTTTTTTCACAACCCACATATTATTATATACAAGTCTTTCTCATTGGGCTTACTATACACAATCTAACTTCCACACTGTTGCAGAGTAGAGTTTTAGAAAATGTACATTTCATCATGGTAGTTTGCTGTTTAAGATAATGTCTAAACTTTTTTTTTTTTTTTGAGTTGGTGTCTCATTCTGTCGCCTAGGCTATAGTGCAGTGGCATGATCACGGCTCACTGAAACCTCAGCCTCCTGGGTTCAGGCGATCCAACTCAGCCTCGACCTCCTGGGACCACCTCAGCCTCTTGGGTAGCTGGGACTACAGACGAGAGCCATCATGCCTAGTTCATTTCTTAAACTTTTCGTAGAGACAAAGTCTCACTATGTTGCCCAGACTAGTCTTGCTTCTGGAGTCTCAAGCGATTTTCCTACCTCAGCTTCCCAAAGTACTGGGATTACGGGTATGAGCTGCTGCGCCCGGCCAGTCTCTAAACTCTTTAGCATGGCATTCAATGGTCTACATGTCCTTTCCCCTCCAACCTCTCACTTCACTCTTCTACCCTAAAAAATCCTCCCTCCAGCCCTACTGACGCTTCAACCATCAAAAGCCTCAGGAAATCACACATTGTTTATACTCTCCCTTCTCCCTGAAATCTCTTCTTCCCCACCCCAGTATGGTTATCTGAATATATAATTGGAGTCTCTGACTATGTAATTGGAATAGACACAGTTGCCAGTTGACAGAACCCTGACATTAGTTTCTTGGCTTGTAAGGTAAGAACATTAGTCTGAGGTACTCACTCCACAGTAAAAGTGGTACAGCAGTGGTCACGTGATCATGAGAGCTACTGGTCCTATTGCATATCACACAACCAAGATGCTACCGGCATGAGAGTGATAAAATAACCAGTTAAACACGTGGTTGAGGTGCCAGATCAGAGATGAGACCCTTCGGGTAAGGCATCATCCTCAAAGACACAGAATACACCCTAAGTTAGGGTCATTATGTTATGCTGTGTTCCCAAGAGTCCAGTAAGCAATACCTGCATGAAAGAGTGGTCTTACTCATGATTCCCAGTGATCTGCCTTCAGAATTTGTCCTTCCTGTTCCCACAGCTCTGGGCCCTGGTTCTCTGTGATCTTGAGAAAGTTACCTGAACTGTGTGAATCTCAGTTTTCTAATCTGTAAAATGAATACAATGCTTTCCCTGAAAGTGCTGTTTTGGGGTATAAAATGATAGTTTCTAGATGGGAGATGTTTCCACCAGGAGACAGCAAGGGTCTCATCAAATTTAAGCTATGACTTCCTTCCTCTCACTTGAGGTTCAGCATGCCAAGATATCAGGAGGGGATAGAGCTGCTGTTTCACAGTGATGCTGAGAGAATATATTTAATGTCTAGATGATCCACATAGATTTTCATGTTACTTCCTTGCCTGGTTTTGTCAGTAAATGGGCAGGTGCAGTAGCCATGGCCTGAGAAGAGCCTGATAACTGGGGATCTCAGACAGCTCACATGTGAGAATCTGGGTCACCCCACCACATAACCCACCAAGACTAGGAAAGGTTGTGGTTGAGGATGAGGTTTCTCTAGAATGGATCACATAGAGGGGAGATGATGAGTATTTGTTGGGGCTTAGAAACCAGCTTCAGCATGGGGACTGTGATTCATCCTGGTAACATTCCTTCTCTATGCTTCCCTCAGAAAAATCCCTCCAAATTCCTGAAAGATCTACTCCAGAAATTATATGAAGTACGTAGATCTGAGTAGAACAGAGGTGGATGGTAATGATGCTGTCTGTGAGGTACTGCCAACCACTAAACCTACCTTTAAGACGGAAACACTTATTACCCCAGTTCTTTTTTTTTTTTTTTTTGAGTTGGAGTCTCTGTCACCCAGACTGGAGTGCATGGCCGCTCCCGGTCACCGCAGCCTTGCCCTGCTGGGCTCCGGCGATCCTTCCGCCTCAGCCTTCCGAGTAGCCGGAATTACAGGCATTTGCTGCCATGCCCGGCTGATTTTTTGATTTACTGTAGAGATGAGGTCTCGCTGCCCAGGCGGGTCTCGAACCCGTGGGCTCAGGCAATCCACTCATCTCAGCCTCCCAAAGGCGCGGGATTATAGGCTGAGCCACCGAGCCTGGCTATACCAGTTCTTGAGAGTATTGGTGACTGACTGCTCTCAGCTGAGTTCTTTAGATGTTACCCTTGGCCGAGGAGGCTGTCTTGCCTAAGTTTGTATCTTTTTATCAGGGTGGCTATGGGAGAGAGAGCCTGTATCCAATGTCTGGCTGATGCAGGGATACAGAAACCCAGATTCCTTCCTTCAGTTTGGGATAACGCTTAGGAGCCGTTTCATCTCTACTGTTCTCCCGTGAGATTGGCTGAGGCATTTTCTGTGATTGTGTCACAGCATCACAGCTCAACTCTTCCTTCTTCCTAGACCTGCTTCATTTCCTTGCCCGTAGTTGTTGCTTCTGATAGTACTCCTAGTAAATCTAATGCATGCTAATTTCTGTCTCTGAGTCTGCTTCCCAGAGACCCAACCCAAGTCAAATGTTACTTCCATTCTTGTAAAATAATGCTCTCTTTTCTTTCAGAATCCCAGAATATGTAACATGTGCACAATTTTATGTAGGTCTGACCTCATTTAAGCTCTATGCCCCTTGTGAGTAGAGAGCATTTGCTTGGACAGTGTGTCCTCAGCACACAGCAGAGCGCTTATCAAACGAAAAATGAAGCCTTTCTCCTTCCCCAACCAAATGGTTTAACCTTGGGAAATTGAATTTTAGCATGGGATCAGAAGGACATGTAAGTGAACAAGGTGTTTGATGAGAGTTAGAGTGAGTGATAGGATACTTTGTGTGGAAGATTCTGGAATTTGCTCCAGTTTGAAGGATTTTTGAAGAAAATTACTCTAGCATATTTTAAATAAACACAAGTGAAAGGTTTGGGCCTCATGAAGCTATGAATAGAATGTCCTGAAATTCCTCTATATTAGCCCAGTACAGTTTCAATTTTTTTTAACGTTTAAATTTTTTATTTTGAAATTGTGGGATGCAATTCAGGGTTAGGATACAAATATTCATTATGCAGGTACCCTTGTTTCAATTTGTTTTTCTAAAGGTTTTTAGTTTGGTCCTCAGCCACACGAATAAATCTGATAATTTTGCAGGGGGTAGGGGTCTGGGGGAGAGGAGTGATTACTACTATAGATTTCTTAAGATTATTAAGAAATATTTGTAATTCGTTTAATCAAATATATGAGAAATTGAATGAAATACATTTTTTAAAATTACATTATTTTATTTCATTATTTTTTACAGATTGCATGATTTTATTTTACTTTTTGTTTGTTTTTATTTTAAAGATATGGGATACAATTCGGGGTTAGGTACATAAGTGATCATCATACAGGTGAAGTTTGGGTCTCCCATTTGTCCTTAATTTACCTGATTTGGGATCAATTTCCCTTATTAGTGTTAGGTGCTCCTCCCTCCCTCCCTCTTCTGGCAGTGACCCACTGCTGCCAGTCCCTATGAAATAAATTTATTATTAAGCTTTAGTATTTTATAAAGTTTGCCAAACCTTGATATACACCTAAAAAATAAAATTCTAAACCTCTTTGGCAATATCCATGACTCTCTTTTAACACTATTATCTCAGTTAACATTCTTCTAATAATGAATCTTTGATAATGAAAATCACCTACTAGATCTAATGGACACATTTTCTTTTCAAACAGACGGATCTGCATGCCATGCTTTCTATGCATGCCTATTCTTTTCAAGTGTGCAATATACTGATGTACTCTCCAAATAGTGGTGAAGCAGTCATTAGAGTTCTGATGTTTTATTTCCCTTTTATAGAGAATGTTTGCACAGTTAGTATATTTAGGCCTTACAAATTTGTTTGAATTCTCAATTTAGCTTTTAGTTTGTGATATTGTACTGCCTGAGACACTTTTAGTGTGTTTCATTGGATGATACAGAATTTCTTTTTGGGCAAGTCTTTTATGTAGGCAGTGCTGTTCTGTTGGCATCACATTTAATGACTGTAACAGCACATCCATAATAAAAAATTCAAATCGATACCATGATAACAATGCCACACATAGATGGGCTGAATATGTCACTGTTGTAGAGATTGATTTGCTATTGTGTAAGTATGGGATATTTCTAAAGATTTGAACAAATGAAGAAAATCCAGTAGATGTTTAGTTACTATAGGATACAAGCAGAGACATATGTTTTCCATGTGAAAACCCAATAATAACTATTTCCAAAAGAGCTGGTAAATTAGGAGTCAGGCACCTAGATTCTAGATTTTAGTCTAGGTTCTGTAATTAAGAAGATAAATTGAGGCAAATCCTTTTAATTTTGTGAGATTTGTTAATAATAAGCGTAACTATGTGTTGAATGCCTCCTATCATCTCATTTTATACCCCCAAACAGCTCTTTTAGGATAGACATAATTCCTATTTTACAGATTAGGAATCTGAGACTCAGACAGCTCAGGTAACTTGCCCATAATCAGAGAAAACCAGGATTTAAACTCAGGTCTGACTCTGAAGTCCATTATATCTCTACTACAGTATTCTGACAGAAGCAAAAGAATAACACAACACCTGCCTTGCCTGTTTTATAACTCTCTCTCTCTCTCTCTCTCTCTCTCAGTGTGTGTGGGGGGGAGGAGAGGGAGAGAGAGATAGAGAGACACAGAGAGACAGAGAGAGTGACAGAGGGCAGAGGTAGAGAGAGAGGGATAGAGAGAGAGAGAATTAAACTAAGAGATGATTGTAAGCCGGGCTCGGTGGATCAGCCTGTAATCCTGTGCCTTTGGGAGGCTGAGGTGAGTGGATTGCCTGAGCCCGCGGGTTTGAGACCCGCCTGGGCAGCGAGACCTCATCTCTACAATAAATCAAAAAATCAGCCGGGCGTGGTAGTGCATGCCTGTAATTCTGGCTACTCGGAAGGCTGAGGCGGAAGGATCGCCGGAGCCCAGCAAGCGAGGCTGCGGTGGCCGGGAGCGGCCACTGCACTCCAGTCTGGGGGACCGAGTGAGACTCCAACTCAAAAAAAAAAAAAAGAAACGATTGTGGAAAAGATGTGTAAATTACAAAGTGCTGTCCAAGAGTCATCATTACTGATTGACTAATAAAGCTGTTGATGAAATGCATGATTCAGTTGTACCATCAGACCCTTTGTTAACTATGCCTTTTTGTAGAAAAATTATCCTTTTGGAAGTAAAAATCGTGCATGAAAGGGGCAATAAAGAGCTATTTATGGTGTATGGTATTTGTTTGAAGGTCTTCTGTGTTGTTACAATGACTGGAGTCTAGGAAGTTATGTTAGGAGAGGCGCAAGAAAGAGATGGGAGGTCAGAACAATATGAATCCATCTCCTTTGGTTTAAAAACAGTGCCCTGAGTTTTATTTGGCCATAAATACCTTCACTAAGACCTCAAAGGTTCTGGGTAGGTTTGGCCTTTAGGTACCTATTGAGAGAGTTGTTATTATCACCATTTTATAGATGAGAAAAATAAAGATTGGTGACAATAAGTAACTTGCCCCAAAATACATGCTTAGTGGTATTGCCAGGCCAAGGGCCCAGGTCTATGTGATTTCAAAGCCATCCTTCCAAACACTAGCTTAAATTGCAGGATTGTGTGCCATTATCAACCACAGAGTGGGCCCAAGAGGAAGGAAGAAGCTCATTGTGTAATTGCTTGTTGAAGAATTTAGATGTGGAACTGAGGTCTGCATTTGCTCCCTTGACATTCTCATATCTTTCACGTATTCATTTTGTTTGTCTTAGAAAACAATATCCCTCCCTGTCCTTTTCTGTGGGAATAAAATCAAGTTTAAATACTGACATATTTCAGACTGGGCAAAATAAAGCCCTTTGTTCAACAAACAAGCATTAACCGCCTACTGCCTGCCAGGCACTGAATTATGTGTCAGAATTACAAAGATAAGAAAATTATGAAATATAATGGTATTCCTATAATAATGATATGTACTAAGTACTTTAAGAACATGGTGAACTGAGTGACTACTTTGAATACATTTTATTTAAATTTAAGTATAATACATTTATTTGTGTTCTATCTTTAAACACCCCTGGTGTCATATAATCCTGGTGCTTTTTATTTAACCAAAAAACTTACTTGTTCAACATCCTTGTGTTTGCATATGTATAGAAATAAAAAGAGTAAGGAACTTTCAACATCCTAATAAATGTTGTACACTTTCCCATCTTAGGGCTCAATAAACTAACCAAAATGTCAAATGCTTTTGCTTTCTGGATGGTTTACATCAAATCAGTATCAGAGAAAGAATGCCTGATTGGTTCTTGGTGACATTATAGGAATTTTGGGGCAGGTGATTATTTCACCAATCATGGATAGTACAGCCCCATGTGAAGTAGTTACCATTCTCAAATTAAACATGTCCAGTGTGTGGCTAATCTTGGACTTGAGCACAGATTGATGACCACATTCAAATGATTGGTATCAGTGAGCAGTACGTAAGTTTCTGCAGGCTTGCTTGCCTTTATAGCTTATCACAAACATGACAGTGATTTATGTGATTTCATAATATTATTCTAAAACCTTCATAATTATGGATTGTTGGTTAAAATCTGAATCAACAATGAACCTGGTAAATAATAATAATAATAATACAGATGGCATGAATTAGTTATGACTTACTAAATGTGGTTTAGTAGGAAAAATAGTTCCAATGCAGGGCCCAGGAGCAAGTGAGGATGATAAGAGGTGGTTTGAAGGTTGGTCACCAAGGAATTGGATCTTTGCAGTCCCCAATCTTTCTTCTGTTTGTCTCCTCTACATTTTATTTATTTAGCCAACTCCGGATTTCATTTAAGAGTCACCTGAAGCTTTTTTTGTGTGTGTAATAAGGAACATTCATTTGTTCCTTTTTGTCCGAATCATTACTGTAGTGTATGTTCCCATGAATTAACTAAAGGTTGATTTCTTTATTGTCAAAACATAGATATGCAGACAAAATACCCTGATGAGTAATTGGTATCTTCTTTTCCACAGAAAGCAATGTGATAGTTCAATGTCTATCTTAATAACAACATTTTATTGTATTGTTCAGAAGTACCATAGTGACACTGATTTTGATTGCTTCTTGGGTATCTGATTCCAATACATGTTTTTTCAAAGGTCTTAGTGCTGTGAGAATTTTCTCATAGACTCAGTGTCAAATGTTCTTATGTGCAGTGTTTTAGCATCAACAATTTGTCTGTATATATCATTTGGTTTCTTTGAAGGATGGCCAAATCTGTTACCCTATCAAGGTTATTTGTACTGGCCATATTGCTTTGCTACATACTCTCTTTAAAAACTTTAAAAACTAAACATTAAGAGTGCTTTTGCCAAATAAAAATCAAAGTACATGGCTATAAGAAAGCGCTGAAAACACCACATTTTTGTGGCAAAATACACACAGCATACTTTTTTAAAATTTTAAATAGTTTAAAATGTAGAGTTTAGCGGCATTTGGAACATTTACATTCTAGATGTCCTTGGGAAGCCACTGAAGCTCAAGACACAAAACAAAAGCTCCTCAGGAAACCACCAGATCTGTCAAAATACACAACCCCATTTTGTGGGATAGTGTTCTTACTGGCCACCGTGACATGAGTCAGCCACCCCAAAAATGTGGACTGCTTATTTCCACAATGAAGGCAAGATTGAGGAATGCAGGGTGGTACCTGGTTTGTGCATGCTGCTCCCTTATCTAAGCAGTTTCTCCCTTCATCGGGCAACTCCCTGGTTGCCACAAGTTTCTAATTGGGCTTCAGAATTTTAAAATAAGTGGATTTGATAGATTTTTTTAAAAAAAACTCAATTTAATAGCTGTTTTAGTGGGGGAATTTACCTCTAGGGCTTCCTACTCTTATCATTTTGTGTGATGCACTCCTCTGAGAGTTTTCCAAGTTTTAGTTTAATAGTGTGCTTCATAGCTCATTCACTCCAGATGATGGAGACAGTAAAGACATTATAATTTGGGGGACTAAAAATAATCTTGTTGGATTTCTTGGATGACTTAAAGTAAAATGGGTTCCTAGTCACTTAAGAAGAAAAGTGGATTTCCCCAGGCTGGGAAAATTTGTTAATTTCTTCTCATGGAAGTTTAACAATGGTAATGATAGTGTCTCTTTCTTTCTTTCTCTCTTTCTTTCTTTTTTCCATGGGAAAACTTCTCACCAATGAGAAAACATGCGAATAATGATAAGGCCATATTCACAGCTATGAGAGGTAGGGATTCAAATAAAATTGAATTGCCAATGGAGAAAGATGCTGAAAGTGGCTCTCTTCTTTGTTCCACCTTTACAGTTTTGCCAGGATTCTGACTTTGGAAGATGGGGCAAGATAATAGTTTCTGTTCTAGATAAGGAGTAAAGTTTTACCTCTAAGGTCAGCAGAGAACTTGATTTCATGCTTCTTGCTCATGATATGTAATCTTGCAAAGGTCATAGAATAAATTTCAGGCAAGAAATTGGAGAGATCAAGTGACTGTTTAGGTGTCTCCAAAACTCGTCTAGGTGGATGAAACAAACATTTTCTTTCCAATTGGCCTTTTCATCTTCAGGAACCTTTTACTGAGAGATTTTTACTTCCTTCATTAGAGGATGAGGTGGTAAGCAAAACAGTTTTTAATATCTTATCTGATTGCGGTGGGAGTGGGACAAATTTATAAACTGCTAACTTAGCATATTTATCAACTAATGAGTTTCCCTTTGCTCCAGGTGTTTTACTGCCCATGTGAGCTTCAACTTTGAATAAGGTCCCTTCCTGTGGTGCTAAGTCCTCAAGGGGGTCATCTGCCTGTTTCCCATTTTTAATTATTGCTTCAAGTGCAGTCATAAATCCTTTGGTTTTCCATAACGTACCAAAGTCATACACTACTCCAAAAGCACATGCACTGCCTGTATAAACATTTACTCTTCTGTCCTGAGGTAAAGTACAAGCTCTTGAGAGAGCCAGAGTTCTGCTGAGTTGCTTGTACATCAGTAGAGGCTTGTACGAAAATCTGTAATGCCATGTCCCACCTGGAAACCTCATACTAAGTTGCAGAGGTATGAACCATCAACAAAAAGGGTGAAATCTGGATCTGGAATAAATTCAGCTAGATCAGGACAGGAAAAAGCTAAAGTTTGGGTGGCTACATTACAGTCATGTGGTTGTCCTTCACTCAGCATATTAAGATTTTGACAACAGTAGATAATAATGTGAAAAGGAGAAAGCAAAAGGATCTCATAAGATATAGATGAGAGATCTAAAAATGTTGGGTGCATTCAGTCAGGAGAAGGGTTTGGACCACATGGGATACATAAATAGCCAAGGTATGACTTAGCACAAGATCAGTCCTCGTTTGAAATAGTTTAGCTGTTACTGCGACTGCTAATAAGTAGGATGGGAAAGCTTGAGCTAAAAGCCCTTGTGGGAAGCTAAAATATTCAATAAGCCTCTGATTCCTGGTATGCTTCTAAGATAGAATGCCTAAAGCATGTCCTTCTCTCTCATGAATGAGTAGCAAGAAGGGCAAGAAATAATTTGAGAGTCCCAAGGTGGATAGAGAAAAGGAAAGTTTCTATGCTATTGTAAAAGATAAGTTCTATGGTAGGAATTTAAACACCGGTTCCTTAGTCGTACTATATGAAGGGGATGTTATAGCAGATAAATTAGGAACTTGCATCCTGTAATAGTCAACTCATCCTGAAAAACCCTGGAGTTGTCTCTTCTTTTCAGATAAAGGTTAATTGAGGAAGTTTTTGGTGTACTCTAGGGACAAAGGTTTTCCCTCAAGGGAGATTTCATGTCTTGGATAATAAACCTGAGGTCAACAAAGTTGTATTTTGTTTCTGGAAACCGTATGTCCCTTTGAAGTCAGAATTTCTAATAGATATGTTATCTATCATTAAACTATAAAATGAGAATTATCACATGATCCAGCAGTTTCACCTCTAGATACATATCCAGAAGTATTAAAAGAAAATTTCTAGCCGGGTTCAGTGGCTCAGCCTATAATCCCGCGCCTTTGGGAGGCTGAGGTGAGTGGATTGCCTGAGCCCTCGGGTTCGAGACCTCATCTTTACAATAAATCAAAAAATCAGCCAGGCGTGGTAGCGCATGCCTGTACTTCCAG
>NW_007251376.1:69247-83361 GCF_000164805.1 Carlito syrichta | reverse complement strand
AATAAATCAAAAACTAGCCAGGCGTGGTAGCGCGCGCCTGTAGTTCCAACTACTTGGAAGACTGAGGTGGAAGGATCACCAGAGCCCAGCAGGTCGAGGCTGTGGTGGCCGGGTGAGACTCCAACTCAAAAAAATCAATAAAATAAAATAAAATTTCTTGAAGAGATATTTGTACAACCATGTGTATGATGGCACAATTAACATGATGTTTTTCAATAGTCTTTCTAAGTTCAAAATGTAACCATTAACAAAACTGGTAAATAAAGCAGATGCCATGATGTTTATCTAGGGTTATACCTGAATAATCTTTGCGGATGTTTTCTAAATGATGCCTGTAGTTAGAAATTTAATAGATTTATCTCCCTGCTGTCTGCACTCTTGAATCTTTGGCAAGTAAATTTTAGATGAGAAGGCCATGGGAATAGAATCTAAAAGTTTTTTCTCTAATTTCCTTAGTTTTGTGATAGATCCTGGGTATATTTTGTTTTACTTGTAAATTTTCATTAATTTTGAGCCATTTGGGCTTCTGAAATCATAGAGGTACATCTCCAAGTCTGGTGAGGAGCTGGACTAATTGGTAAAGATCTGGATGCTCTGGAGAATATGGCCTTAATACTAATCTAAGTTATGCAGAAAATTCCTTCCTATACTTTCTTGGATCACGGAAGCTCTTTACTCTAGCATGTAAGTCATATCCAGATCAAGTTTAAAAATGACTTTTTGAAAGGAAGAGGCAATTGAATCCTGTGGCTTCCTCTCCTTGGATTCGGAGGGTCAGGGACATAGGACCAAAGTCTTGAGTAACCATAAGAAACTGAGGAACCAGCAAATTGGGGGTAGGTTTGGCGAGTGGAGTTCGTACTTGGTGGTGAAGGTGACAGAAATGGATTTGGGGAAGCTGAAGAATTATGAGAAGGAAAGGAAGGAAGTGGAGGTGATGTTGGAGTTGTAGTACCTGAAGGAATGACATTTGAGGGGAGCAGATGATCCTTGAGAGATTAAATAGCCTCAGGCAAAGTAGACTGAGGTTGCTGAATGGCCTGATTACACTTGAACTGAGAAAGTTGTTTTTCAGTTTTCTCATCAAAACAAGGAAACAAACCATTGTTTATAGGGAGTTGTGGATACACAGGATTCAATGATTTCCCCAGAAATAAATTCCATAGAGGCCATTGAAGTTCTAGATTACACTTAATGAAATCATTCCACTTTTGGTGATATTGAACCAAATTGCTGCTACATTAGCATCATGTAGTCATTTGGTAAAGAAGATAGAGGGCACCTAGTAGAGTGAGAATCACCTATGAACCAGCAACCAATTCAACTGAAGCAAGGAACTTAGAAGACTGGGAAAGAGTCCCACTTGATTATTTCTTCATACAATCCTTGCCTAAGGAACTAAGGAGATTTACTTAAACGATCTTCCACTGTAGAGCTGCGGGAACACAGAAGATGCCTAACAGAAGAGCCAAAGAAAAGTTTCTCTGCCCAAATAACTAAAGTACTTCTTACTTCACTTCAATATGTGAGACATCTGGTGCACTGGGTCACTGAAGGATCCCCATATCAATGAACAGGAGAGAGGTTCAAAGCACTCACAAGGCATTATTGTCTGGGCAGGGATGGCAGGTTTCTGTAGGTAAGTTCAACCTCAGTCTGGATTTTGGCATCAAGAACTGTAAAATGTGAAACAAATCTGGGAGATACGACATCGAAAGAACAGGCAATACAGGCAAAAATAGTCAAATGAGACTACAACAAACTTAGAAACTTCTGTATATCAAAGGAAACAACAGAATGAAAAGACAACCTGTGGAATGGGAGAAAATGTTGGTAAACGATGTATCTGATAAGGTGATACTATTTAGAATATCTAAAGAACTCCTATAACTCAACAACAACAAAAACAAATAACTCAATTATAACATGGAAAAGGACAATTCATCCCAATAAAGAGTGGGCACAGGACATGAATAGACATTTCTCTAAAGAAGGCCAGACATGGTTATTGAAAAGAGAAATAGTCTCACAGAGAACTTTGCCTTTCTTAAGCTTGGCAATGAGAGTGGCTTTTTGTTTGTTTGTTTGTTTTTGTTGTGTTTTGTTTTGTTTTGTTTTAATCCGCTAGGCAGCTGATATAGTTTTGGAGACATAACAGTATTAGACATTGGTAGTCAAGTAGGCTCAAGGTCTTCTACGTGTCCCACTAGATGAACCTAACTGCAGCAATTCCAGTCAGAGTTTGGGGGCAAAGGCAAGTAGAATTGTACATAGACAATTTATCTATACCAGTAACACTTTTACTGCTGGGGGCCATAACAATGGAGGTTTTAGGGGCCAGAAGGACCCTCTCAGCAAGGTCTGGGCAAGAGTACCAGTACTGGTGGCTTTAGAACCTAAATCAGGCAGCATTATTTGTTTCTACTTCATACTACTTTCAGGAATTTCAAGGATCATAGTCATCTGTGCATTGGTATCCAAAAGATCCAAGGATATAATTTTACCTCACCTTCTATTATCTTGATTTTGATATAGGGCTTTTGTCCCCCTCACCCTGGAGACAGAGAGATCTCAGCCCAACCCTCAGCATTGTTTTCTTTTAAAAGCCAAGAGACCTGAATAAATGCCAGCAAGACTTTTAAATTTATCTTCAGACTCAGTGAGAGGGGCAGAGGTTATAGCATTTGTATTAGTCACAGAGGTTATCATTGTGAGGACCCTACTGTTAGTCCCTACCCCACACCAAGGTGTACTATCTGGTCACAGTTTTCTTTTTGAGAAAGAAGGTAGAGGGCTGGGTGGAGTGCATGCTCAGGCAGCTGTTTCCCTCCCATGAATCTCAGGGTGGAGTCATTAGGGCACATCTGGGCTTCCATGAGGGCTATAGTGCCTGGAAAGCTGTGGCCAAGCAGTGTGGACACCCTACCCCACCTAGCACTACACAGCAGTGGTGTTGATGTGAGGAGCCCAGTTGCTACTTAAGTGAGTGCAGCATGGGTTCCTCTGGTCATCAAATAACATGGAGGTGGCAGCACTGCTACTGGTGCTCTCACGTTGTGCTATCTCGTCAGTGGCTGTTGTCAGGATGCTCTGAAGGAAAAGCTCTGTAATAACATGCCCCATGTGGCATCACTCTTTCTTATGAAGTTTAATAAGATTACCTCCTTTATTATGGAGGTGAACTAAACAAGTCCCTAAGGTCTCTGAAAAGACACTGGGCAAAATGACCCTGAAGGGAGTGATACATATATATTTCACTGAAGTTTCAACAGTTCATTGTGACAGAGGGCACTTATTGGCACCAGGGACTTACCTAGAGTTCGCAGTACTTATTGGGTGCAACTCAGCTTGAGGAGCCTCTGACCGTCTTTGGTCCCACTGCCTAAGGACCTTGAACAGTAGCTAGGTAACTTCTCCCCTAGTTTGTTTAGAGCCCCTGTTAAATGGCTGATTTTACCCATGCACTGGTTGATCTCATTCAGGTAATTGAGGGATAAAGTGAAGCACCAATGTTTCCTCTCAGAACCAAAAAGTTTCTATAAACAATCTATAGCACTCCTCAAGACCTATTGGTAAAGTGCCCCAGTCTCTTGCAAACAATTTTCTAGCACTTCCCAAGAATGTCCTATGGGACCCCCACACAATTTTGTGTTTCAGAACTGCATTGTGCTCCGTTGACTACCATATCTACTATACCAATTTGTCAACCTGCCCAGTGTCAAGGTATTCAATGGTCAACTAAGACAGGTAGCCAAAATAAAAATAATGATCAAGACTTTATTCATGTGTTGGGGCAATGTAGGCAAGAGACGAAAGAAGAAAATTCAAGTTCCATGTGTTTCATTTTCCTTCACAGAATGGCACAAGGTGGGAGTTAGATGACATGCAGTGCAAGCAGGTGTGATCATATCATTGCCAAGGAGCTCTGAACAAAAGACTTCTTTTCTCTCCACAAAGGTTGCTAGGGATGGGGAGAAGAGCTAGGAGAGAAGTGGGAGAGTACTGAGTCAGGGTGGCTGAAAGTGCCTCAGTCAAGGTTCCTCAACACAGATGTCTCATTGGAGGCATCTTGGAAGTACCTCAGCTGAAGTCCCTGGTAAGACCTCTGAATGAAGTCTCTACGGCTTGGACTGCACATATGTGTATGTACCAGGGATGCCTGAGTCCTTGACTGCAACTCTTCCCAGAAAGTTGCTGTCTTATTCAGTTCCGGCTGGTAAAACAAAATACCATAGTCTGGATAGCTTATAAGCAACAGAATTTTATTTCTCATGATTCTAGATGCTGGGAAGTCCAAGATCAGGGAAGCTTTTTTGTCTGGTGAGGGCTCACTTTGTAGTTCGCAGATAGTGCCATCTTGCTGTGTTTTTACATGGTGAAAAGGATGAAGGATCACTTTAGAACCTCTTTTGGTTCTTTTCTGATGCTGAACCCTTTCATAAGGGCTCCACCTAAATGACCTTATCACCTCCCAAAGGCCCCACCTCTTAAAACTATCACCTTGGGAGTGAAGATTTCAGTATATTATTTCCATTTTTACATCCTCGAGTACCTACTGTTTAACTCTCACATATAAGTGAGAACATGTGGTGTTTAGTTTTCTGTTTCTGAGTTCGTTAACTTAGGATAATGACCTCCAGCACCATCCATGTTGCTCCAAAACACATGATTTGTTCTTTTTTTATAGCTGGATAATATTCCATGGTGTATATATGCCACATTTTCTTTATCCAGTCAACCACTGATGGGCATTTACATTGGTTCCAATGACTGTGTTATTGTAAATAGTGCTGCAGTGAATATATAAGTCCAGGTTCATTTTCCTTTGGGTAGATACCTAGTAGTGGAATTACTGGATCAAATGATAGTTTCAATTTATTCTTACTTAGTGTTCTTTCTGAAATATTCAGGTGGTATTCATAGGGTTATAATTTGATTTGCTATTTAGACTTGTCTGAAAATGAGTCTGTGAAAGTCACAGGTTAACTTTGATGGAAGATAGCTACATAATTTAACTGGAGTTGTTTTACCATTAATATTAAGTGCTCCAAGTGGTGACTAGAATTGAATTATTACTGTATATTGCTTTGATTTTGGGCATGCTGGGGAATATATCTATCTATTGCTCAAAATTTGTTAGAAATAATTCCAAGAGATTGTCAATTCTCTTGAATATACTGTAAGCTTGTATTAAAAATTGCTTGATATTACTGCCATGTCAGCAGGAGCTTGGGTATTTGTTTTATTATAGTGTGATTTTATAATCATGTTTGTTACATTAGGAATTGATTTGGAATCACTTTTTAAAAAGGGGAAACTGAAACAAGAGGGAGACTATTTCTATTTGTTCCTTTAGTATTACTGTTTTTTCTGACTTTTCATATCTCAGTGTATATAAATACAAAATGTTATCTCATTAGTAAAAATAATATGTCATATAAACATGTTACTCTTTCTGATGACTATTACAGATGACTTGTCTTTACACAGTTCTTATTCCATTTTCATGAGAGATTCAAGCTTGGTAGAATACTGTGATCTAATTTTCTGGGTTTAATAAACACTCATTTATTGAATCATAGAGCTATAGAGCTGGAAGAAACCCGAGAGTGTGTTTTCACATACTCAACACCTAGGTTTGAATTCTAGATCTACTACAGTTGTATGGTTTGGGGCAGTTTACCTAATCTGTTTCTCAGTGGTCTTATCTACAAAATCAAAACATCATACCAGCCCTAATCACTCCCCAGAGTTGTAAGTAAGTTTATGCATGATAATACAATTAGAAAAAATATACAGCTAACAGAAATTAGGCATAGTTTTGTTTTAAAACAACAAATGTTTAATTAGATTGCATAAGTTCACGGTGTAGTTCAGTGCAAAGCAAGAACGAAAACCTAGGTCCTTTTTGATTCCTCCTATGGAAGTGTCAGTGTCATTTTTGGTGTTTCTTGTTTGTAAGGAAATCCCAGAAAAGAGCTTGATTGCATGGGCAAAATCTCCTTTAAACTGTTATAGGAATCTTATAAATATGATGCTTGCCAGAGGTGGAAGTATGACCCTCTGGGAGATCACACAGGAGGTAAAACGAGGTTTCAGAGAGAGAGGATTAAAGAAATAAGAGATTATATCAATTACAATTCAAGGATTTTTAATTTTGAAGGCAATGTGTTTGAGGAGGAATAAATCCTACAAATGCTACTGGTTATCCAGACAGTTGTATTGACCTTGTAAGTATTTTGAATAATTAATGTTAATTTCAGGATGAACTCCTTGGATTTGCTACATCTTTCATGAAATTGTTGCTAGAAAACTTTACTGGTATAAGTATTCACAAATTAATAATTTTGTATGTTATTGGAAGCAGGACTAATTTGATATAGCAACCTGAAACAGACTATAGTCTGACATGCAGAGTAGGTTTAATAAAGTCAGCATAAGTTCACAAACAGTACATGAAAGGAGGGCCTAGATATGCTATATAGCACTTCACAGAAGGCTTAGATATGTGCTGGATCTTCAGCACATCATTGTCTTGTTCTTTTTGTTATTAAAGACATGATAAATATTATCTAGAAGATATTGATCGTGTAAGATTGACTTAGCCATAGTAGGACTTGAAGTTGGGTAAAGAAAAAGTAACTGCCAATACCTTAAGAGGACATCTGTTGACATACAATAAAGTTGTATAACTGGGAATCTCAACTTCAGGGACAGTATTTTTACGTTTGTTACTGACTAGTTTGACTGAGTAGGAAGTGACCATCAGGTCTACCACTTCTAGAATGAGTATTTTCCCTGGTAAGTTTCCTTACCAGGTGAATAAATGAGCAGACTTCAGATCTGATACTTCTTAATACATTTGGGGCTGATTTCCACACCCACGTTGGATACTACAAAATGGTAGCAGTCTACTCTCATCTTAAAATGTCTTCGCTACAAATGGAATTATATGAATCAAGGGGAACTCTTTTTCTAAAGGGGTCTTCAACCAAGAATAAATGTTATAATGTTATGGTAGCCATCAGCTTATCTAGTAGTGTTGTTCTGAAAACAAAAAGAGTTTGCTCACCACTTTATTGAATAAATAGGCAAGCATCTGGAATTTATGCCATCATAGGTGTGTAATTTTTAGCATACTTTCTAAAGGAACTGATCAGGTCTTTTATTACATGCGTCTGGGTCAAATTATCATAAATGTTCTGTAATTATAATTTCTTAAAATGGGGTAGACAGCCTGTACCATTAGAATAAATTCAAAACTGTTTGATTATTCTGGGGACTGAAGTCTACATATTATCTTTCTAATGTAGTAAAATTGAAAAATTTTAAGTTTCTACCCCAAGCCTACTTGAGGTTCTGTATGTGTAGGTGTTTTTTGGGGGGGAATATTTTTCAGTAAAATATGATCAAATCCGTATAAAGAAGATAGTCCTATTTCCTTTATATTGATTTGCTATTTCAGTTATGAAATATCACCACCTGACATATTTAGTGTCCCAGCCCCTGGAACCTTCCAATGGCTTGTAATGTTAATTAGCATGATATGAGCACATAGTAATCATTTATTTTATTTCTCAGTAGCTTTATTGAGATATACTCTACAATTTTACAATTCAGTGACCTTTAGTAAATTTACAGAGTTGTGCAATCATCACCATAACCCAGTTTTATAACATTTGCATCACCCCAAGAGACTCCTGATACCCATTTGCAGTCAATCTCTGCTCCTCACTTGAACCCTAGACAACCACTAATCTACTTTGTCTGTATGGCTTTGCCTGTTCTAGATATTTCATATAAATTGAATCATATAATATGTGACCTTTTATGTCTAGCTTCTTTCATTTAGTATTCCTTTTTATTTCTGAATAATACATCATTGTATGGGCATACTGTATTTTGCTTATTCATTACCAGTTGACAGACATTGGATTGTCTCCATTTTTTGGCTATTATATACAATTCTGCTATGAGCATTTGTGTAGAAGTTTTATATTAACATATGCTCTTTTGATTTTTTTTCTTTGAATCCGAGTTTCACTCTGTTGCCCAGGCTGGAGTGCGGTGGCATGATCATGGCTCACTGTATCCTTCAACTCCTGGGCCCAGGCAATCCTTTGCTTCAGTCTCCAGAGTAGCTGGGACTACAGGTGAGCATCACTACACCTGGCTAATTTTTTGATTTTGTTGTAGACATAAGGTCTTGCTATGTTGCCCAGGCTGGTCTCAAACTACTGGGTTCAAATGGTTTTTGCACCTTGGCCTCCCAAAGTGCTGGGATTACAGGTGTGTTTTGATTTCTTGACATACAATTTTTTTCTCTTTTTTGTATTTTTTAATTCTTTTTTTATTATAAAGATGTGGGGTACAATTCAGAGTTAGGTTTCTTAACATACATTTTTGTTAAATATTTTCAAATGTTGGAAAAGGCACATGTTTGGTCATCTGTACTTTGTAAATATTTGGAAGTTGCTAGCTTAAAAGATTTGAGCTTTACTCCCAATTGATAAAGTGATTGAATGATACCTGATGATTTATATAAATCATTAGGTAGGTTCCTTTTTTCCAAGGTCCATAGCCATAGTCATGAGTATTAACAGCTTTCCTGAGGTTTGTGAGTCCTTGCAAATCATGCATCCTGAAGATGGTCTTGGGAAGCACTGCCAAAAATTTCAAGTGTTATTTCCCAATATCTTATCTAATTACTACATGTGAATCAAGCAGGATTTTTTAAAAACAGCATAATATCAGAAAGTATCCTCCAATAATCCATTTTTAATGCCTAGGACTACTGTTTTAAAAACTTAGTAAAAGAGATTGCATTGAAAATGTTTAAAACGAATTACTGGTGACATGTGATATCCTCTAACCATCAGCTCACAGGTAAGGTGTCCTCAGTGAGCAACCAGGTCAATGCTCCTACAATATTAGAAAATGGCTCTGGTTGATCTAGTGCTAAGCAGTGGGTCTCAGTCCTCACTGCACATTAGAATCACCTGGGGAACTTTTAGACTAATGCTGCCCAAGCCGCATACCCAAGGATTCCGAGTTGATTGTTCTAGGGGTGTGGACTGACAGAAGGTAAGTTTAAAATGTTTCCTAGGTGTTTCTAATATGCAATCAAAATTGAAAACCACTGGAAAGGGAAATACATCATATCGTATGCAGTCTCTAAGAGATGGGTTAATTTTAGCATTATAGGGCCACTCCCAGTAATACCTCATCTTGAGGAAAATTTCCATTGTGTCATATTGGCTGAGGACAAGACTTTTTTTTTTTTTTTTTGGGTCAGAGTCTCACTTTATCAGCCAGGCTAGAGTGCAGTGCCATGATCATGGCTACCAAAGCCTCGACCTGCTGGGCTCAGACAATCCTTCTGCCTCAGCTTTCCAAGTAGCTGGAACTACAGGCATGCACCACCATGCCAGGCTAATTTTTTTATTTGATTGTGGAGACAAGGTCTTTCTTGCCATGTTGCTGAGGTTACTCTTGAACTCCTGGGTTCAGGCAATCCTCTCACCTTGGCCTCTCAAGATGCCTGAGGACAAGACATCTTTGTTACTGGGAGCCTTCATTTGGTTTTGTAGCAGTTGAGGGCCCTCATTTTGCTTTGTAGCAATGAAGTTCATTTTTCCCATTCTCTGCCTGCTTCTGATAGGGATCTCCCTTGACCGTGCTCTGGGGATCATTACTTTGGCAGCAGTAAATTGCATATATATATATATATATTTTTTTTTAATCTGTAGTGCTCTTCTTCTTAATATGACCTTTCATTTGGAGATCATTTTATCTCTCCCCAATTCCAACTGAAGACAACTAGAATGGGATATGAAAACTCCACTGATTATCCATGTTATTTGCACATTCACACAGTATATAAATATAAATATATATATATATGAGTTGGAGTCTTACTCTGTCGCCCAGGCTGGAGTGCAGTGGCACGCTGATGGCTGCCCAGCCTCGATCTGCTGGGCTCCAGCAATCCTTCCACCTCAACCTTCCAACTAGCTGGAACTACAGGTGTGCGCTACCATGCCCGGCTTACTTTTTGATTTATTGTAGAAACAAGGTCTCACCAAGTTGCTCAGGCTGGTCTTGAACCCCCTGGCCTCAGGCAGTCCTCTCGCCTTGGCCTCCCAAAGTGCTGGGATTACAGGCTGAGCCACCATGCCCAGACACAGAGTATTATTTTTTATTACAAAATATGGTCCCAATAAAAAGTTTTAATAGATCCCATATCTTTTGTGCAATTCCTCCAAATGTTTTATTGTAATTTGACTAGTCATTACAAAGGAGCAAATGCAATTCCAAACCCAAATGCAAGTAACAGGTAGTAAAACCAAGTTACTTATGGGTGCTTTTCTTGGAAGTCCTGTAGTCAATCTGACAATGTTGCTCAGAAACCAATCCTCTGGGTATTCTATCTTGAAAGTCATTTATAAATCTCTGAGACAGTGTACCTGCTGGATATGGGATTTGAATCCTCTTTGATGCACTCCACTCACTTAAATGGGCAATGACCAAAAGTCCAGATACTTTGTGAGCCCACCTTTTTAACACATGTATGAAATAATCTGATACCAGCACTACCTCCCCTTATATCAAATGCTTCTTCACATTTTTGTAGGTTGAAACACGACACATTTCATTAGTATTGATAGTACATTCCAAAGCTACTTCCCCCAAGTTGTTTTCCATTAATTATCCAGTCATTTTTAACCTACTTGATAACATGGTCATTTCAAACACAAATCCAAGAACATATAGACCTCCAGGTTGTTTATTTTCTCTGTATTGCATACTGCCGGCTGGACTGTCTGAAAGTCAGTATAGTTTGCTAGCTGGTATTTCTGGTCCTTTGCCTGTTTTCTTACCTTAAGGAGGTTGGCAGAAGCTTTTCATTTAATCCCACTCCTGGTTAGAGTGAGACATTAACAAAAATATAGTCTCTATCTTTCTCCAGTAAATACTGCTGGGCTGTGCAAGAGGTTTTCCTACACTACTTGGTGACATGGACACTCCTTAGAACAGCAAGGGAGTGAGTGGCCGATTGGATACTCCATGGGGGCCTGGTTTGGCCCTTTTCTGAAGTTATCATCACTCCAATTTTTTTTTTTTTTTTGGTTGGGTCTCACTCTGTCGCCCAGACTGGAGTGCAGTGGCCGCTTCTGGCCACTGCAGCCTCGACCTGCTGTGCTCTGGTGATCCTTCTGCCTCAGCCTTCCAAGTAGCTGGAACTACAGGTGCGCGCTACCATGCCTGGCTAATTTTTTTTATTTATTGTAGAAACAAAGTCTCACCAAGTTGCCTGGGCGGGTCTCGAACGCGTGGGCTCAGGCAATCCACTCACCTTAGTCTCCCAAAGCATGGGATTACAGGCTGAGCCACTGAGCCCGGCATCATTCTAATTTTAATTGGAGTTGCTGGGTTCCTCTTCTCTGATAACTGTACGCCCTTTCCATGATGATAAAATGGTTTTAAAGTTTTCGGGATCTGTTTCATTAAGCCTTTGGTTTCAGATAGACCCAAGAAGGTGGAAAGTATTTGTCTTTCTTTTTCTTTTCTTCTCTTTTTTTTTCTTTCTCTTTTTACTTTTTATTTATTTATTTTGAGTCGGAGTCTCACTGTGTCTCCCAGGCTGGAGTGCAGTGGCATGATCACATCTACCTCAGCCTCAACCTGTTGGGCTCAAGCAATCCTTCCACCTCAGCCTTCCAAGTAGCTGGGACTCCAAGCACGTGCTGCCATACCAGGCTAATTTTTAAATTTTGTTGTAGAGACAAAGTCTCGCCATCTTGCCCAGGCTGGTCTCGAACCCCTGGGCTCAGGCAGTCCTCTCACCTCGTCCTCCCAAAGTGCTGGGATTACAGGCTTGAGCCACCGTGCCTGGCGCAGACTAGATCTTAATTAGAAATTGAGTTAAATGGAAGAAGAGAGGCTGCAGCCAATGATGCATACATTTTGCCGGTGCAGGTTCAGTGAATGTGGCATGGCTGTAAAGGCTTTATGAACCTCGAGTCACAACTAAGACACAGTGGAAGGAAGCAGTACAGCAGCAGCTTCCTGCTCCTTGGATCATGGCAAAGTTGGAGTGTACCTAGATTTAGAAGTTCAGACAGCATTCTCTTGTGTCAGCTTCTTGATTCTCCATCTTCCTAATTGACTGAGAGAGAGCAGTTTCCTTGACAGGTTGGTTCTGTGATAGTGTTCTGGTAATTAATCCAATGCTCAGCCTAGAGCCTGCTTCTTTGACCTTTCTACGATTTTGTAAATACTTAATTTTTGCAGTAGACGCCTTTGTGTTTGTAAAAACCAGAGAGATTTCTATTATCTGCATTTAAGTCCTGACATTCATAGCCGGTCCTTTCTTGACTCTGCAGGGACCATTTTAAGACATTAAGATGCAGAGTTCCTGATACGGACATGTCTAAACTAAATGGTTGGCCTAGTGGGTTGTCACTAATACTATACTCTGCTTGACAGCTATTTTAAATTAGTGTAGACTGGTGTTGCCTCCCTCCTCTATCTCCCTTCCCAATAAAATCCTTGCTTTTAAAGATGATGTAACTATTGGAGGAAGACAACGTATATTGAATTCCTTGGCAAATGATGGCAGGATAATTCACCTTCCTTTCCTGTTGGTATGTGGAACAACATAATAGGAAAGTCTATTACAGCTAAACATTTTTCAGAAGCTTTAATTAATTCATTAGTTATTTGGACAGTGTAGTCAGTACATCTACTGCTATAACAATTAATAATTGATGTACAGCTTTTTCACCATTATCCTGCAGAATTAAATAGAGATATAGTTTTTTGAATTACCCCTATATCTTTCAAATATCTTATATTTGGAGAGGTTTAAGTTTGTTTCTCCTGTAACTTACTTTTTGTGGCTATTATATATGTACTTTCTGCCTCTATTTTGGGTAATGTTTTGTTTCATGATTGGCATAGTGGTTCACAAATGTTCAGTTGTTAATTACCCCTTGAGTTTTTTTTTTTAACTATAGTAAGAAACACATATCATAAAATTTACCATCTTAACCATTTTTAAGTGTTCAGTTCAGCAGTGCTAAGTGCATTCACACTGTTGTGCAAGCAACTTCCAGATCTTTCTCATTCTGCAGAATTGACATTCTATACCTGTTAAACCATAACTACTTACCATTCTCCCTTCCCTAGCCACTAGGAGCCACCATTCTACTTTCTTTCTTTCTTTCTTTTTTTTTTAGTTGGAGTCTCACTCTTGTCGCCCAGACTGGAGTGCAGTGGCATGCTGATGGCTACCACAGCCTTGACCTGCTGGGCTTAGACAATCCTTCCACCTCAGCCTTCCAAGTTGCTGGAACTATAGGTGCACGCCACTACACCCAGGTAGTGTTTGTGATTTATCATAGAGATGAGGTCTCACCAAGTTGCCCAGGCTGGCCTCGAGCCCCTGGGCTCAGGCAGTCCTCTTACCTTGGGCTCCCAAAGTGCTGAGATTACAGACTGAGCCACCACGCCCAGCCACGATTCTACCTTCTGTCCCTACGAATTTGACTATGCCAGGTACTTCAAATAAGTAGAATCCTACAGTATTGGTCCTTTTGTGATAGGCTTATTTCACTTAGCATTATTTCCCCAAGGTTTATCCATGTTGTGGCATGTATCAGAATTTATTTCCTCTTCAAGGCTGAATAGTATATCATTGTATGTGTGTACCACATTTTGCTTATGCATTCAGCTGTCCACGGAACTTTGGTTTGCTTCTACTGTTTGGCTATTGTGAACTATGCTGCTATGACCATGGGTACACAAATATATCTTTGAGATATTTTCTTTTTTAAAAATTTTTTTATAATCAATATTTTTTATTATGATATTGTGGGGTAGAGTTAAGGGTTAAGTATACGAATATGCTTCGTTCAGGCATCCTTGTTGATAAGAGGTGTCTCCCTGTCCCCAGACAGATATTTACTACCATTAATCCCATCTCCCTTACCCTCCCCCACCATAGTTTCCAACCACTGTCAGTCATTTTCTTATGGTAATAGGTTGGATGATCAAGGTCAACTATATGAGTGAGAACATGTGATACTCAGATCTTTGTTTCTGTGAGAGGT
>NW_007251376.1:67625-68975 GCF_000164805.1 Carlito syrichta | reverse complement strand
TATCTCAGTGTAGTTTTAATTTGCATCTCCTTGATGATTAGTGAGGTTGAACATTTCTTCGTGTGTCTGTTGGCCGCTGGGATGTCTTCCTTTGAGAAGTGTCTTTTGCCCACTTTGTAATGGGGTTATTTGTATTTTTCTTTTCAGTACGTTTGCGTTCCTTGTAGATCCAAGATGTTAAGCCTTTGTCAGACCTCGAGTTGGCAAATACTTTTTCCCAGTCTGTAGGCTGTCTCCCTGCTCTCTTGATGGTTTCTTTGGCTTTGCAGAAGCTTGTCAGTTTAATGAGGTCCCACTTGTCTATATTATCTCTTATGACCGTGGGTTTCGAGTTTTGTTCAGGAATTGGATGCCAGTTCCAATTTCCATAAGGGTGTGTCCTGCATTTTCTAAGGTTCTTATGGTTTGAGGTTTTACATTTAACTCTCTGATCCACTTAGAATTAATTTTTGTGTATGGGGAGAGATAGGGGTCTTGTTTCAATCTTCTGCATGTGGTCAGCCAGTTTTCCCCGCACCATTTACTGAATAGGTTCTCCTCTCCCCAGTGGTAGGTGGTGGAAGCTTTGTCGAAGATGAGTTGGTTGAGAAATTGAGGTTTTGCTTCGGGGATCTCAATTCTACTCCATTGGTCTATATGCCTGTTCCTATACCAATACCAAGCTGTTTTGATGATTGTAGCTTTATAATAAAGTTTGAAGTCTGGTAATGTGATACCACCTGCTTTGTTTTTTTTTGCTGAGGATTGTTCTGGCTATTCTTGGTTGTTTGTGTTTCCATATGAATTCCTGTGTTGTTTTTTTCTCAGTCTGAGAAGAATGTTGCTGGGTAATTTGATGGGTATTGCATTAAATCTATAGATTGCCTTAGGTAGAATGGACATCTTCACAATGTTAACTCTTCCAATCCATGAGCATGGGATATTTTTCCACTTCTTTGTGTTATCTTTGATTTCTTTGAGCAGTGTTTTGTAGTTGTCATTGTAAAGGTCTTTCATGTTTCTGATTAGGAAGATGCCAAGGTATTTCATTTTTTTTGTGGCTATTGTGAATGGGATTGTGCTTCTTATTTGGGTTTCTGTTTGTTTATTATTGGTGTAAAGAAATGCGATTGTCTTTTGCACATTTATTTTATATCCTAAGACTTTGCCATAGGTCTTTATCAGTGTAAGGAGGTTTTTGACAGATTTTCTTGGGTTTTCAAGATACACAATCATGTCATCTGCAAAGAGAGATAACTTGACTTCCTCTTTTCGTATTTGGATACCTCTGATTGCCTTCTCTTCTCTGATTGCTCTAGCCAGGACTTCCAATACTATATTGAACAGGAGAGGAGAGAGTGGGCATCCTTG
>NW_007251376.1:66631-67504 GCF_000164805.1 Carlito syrichta | reverse complement strand
TTCCCATACAAGTGTACGTAGTAGTCTCTAATGATCTTTTGTATTTCTTCAGGGTCAGATGTGACTTCATCTTTTGTGTTTCTGATTGTGGTTATTTGGGTTTTTACTCTCATTTTCTTGGTCAGTCTAGCTAGGGGACCATTGATCTTGTTTATCCTTTTGCTGAACCAGCTTTTTGTTTCATTGATTTTTTGTATTGTCTTTTTGTCTTCTATGTCCTGGATTTGAGCTTTTATTTTGGTGATCTGGATTCTTCAACTGAAATTAGAGTTTTTGTGGTCTTGCTTTTCCAGCTTTCTTAGGTCACTTGTTAGGCTTTTAATTTGTGAGGCTTCCATTTTCTTCATGTGTATTTGTAGGGATATAAATTCCCCTCTTACTACAGCTGTCATGGCGTCCCAGACATTTTGGCAAGATGTTTCTTCACTTTCATTTGTTTCCAGGTATCTTTTGATCTCGGTTTTGATTTCATCTTTGACTCAGGAGTTGTTTAGTATCATGCTATTTAGTGTCCATATCTTTGTGGGTTTTGGGGGAACCTTGTTAGTGTTAATGTTTATTTTTATTCCACTGTGGTCCAACAAGGTGCATGGTAAAATTTCAGTCCTTTTAAATTTGCTTATGCTTGATTTATGGCCAAGTATGTGGTCGATCTTAGAATACATTCCATGCGGTGATGAGTAGAGTGTGTATTCTGCGGTCTTTGGATGGAGTGTTCTGTAGGTATCGATTAAGTCCATTTGGTCAAGAGTCACAGTGAGGATCTGAATCTCATTGCTGATATTTTGTCCTGATGATCTGTGTAGGATTGTGAGTGGGGTATTTAAGTCCCCAGTTATGATGGTGTTAGAGTCAATATCTTTCTTTAGTTTT
>NW_007251376.1:52880-66389 GCF_000164805.1 Carlito syrichta | reverse complement strand
GGAATTACAAGCATGCGCTACCACGCCCAGCTGATTTTTTGATTCATTGTAGAGATGAGGTCTCGTTGCCCAGGCGGGTCTCGAACCCACAGGCTCAGGCAATCCACTCACCTCAGCCTCCCAAAGGTGTGGGATTATAGGCTGAGCCACCGAGCCTGGCTTGGATACATATTTCTTGTTGATTGAGTGAACCTTTTATCATTATGTAGTGGCCCTCTGTATTTTTTAAAATTTTTGATAACTTAAATGGTATTTTTTCTGAAATTAGGATCTCGATTCCTCCTTTGTTTTGTGTTCCATTTGCCTGAAAATTTGTTTCCCATCCTCTTACTTTGAGTTTGTACATGTCCTTACTAGTGAGATGGGTCTCTTAAAGGCAGTATATTGTTGCCTGGTGGTATTTTATCCATTTTGCCATTCCTTGTCTTTTCAGTGGTGCATTTAGTCTATTCACATTCAGGCTAATTATTGAAATGTGAGAGTTCGTCCCTATCATAGAGTTCTTATAGAGTTGTTGTTCTTCCACTTGGTTTTTTGTCTTTCTTTTGGTTTTGGAGTTGGTTTATGTGTATTTTATTCTTTTTCCTGTACTCTTTTGAAGAACGTGGTTCTTTTTTCCTTTTCTTCTGTGTTTAGTACTTTCTTAAGTGTTTCATGTAGAAGTGGTTTGGTGGCAGCGTAAATTCTTAGGTATTGGATATCTGGGAAAGATTTTAATTCTCTCTTGCTGATGAAACTTAACTTGGCTGGTAGGTTATTCTTGGTTGAAATTGTTTATCTTTTAGGACTTTGAAGATAGGCCTCCAAGCTCTCCTAGCCTGCAGGGTTTCTGTAGATAAATCTGTGCTATGCTAATTGGTCTTCCATGGTCAGTGATCTGGCCTTTTTCTCTTGCTGCCTTTAGGATTTTTTCTTTTATACCTACTTTGTTTAGGCAAATTATTATGTGTCTAGGAGTTGGTCTTCTCATTTGTTTTCTGCAGGGGTTCTCTGAATCTCTTGCGTTTGAATTTCTGCATCACTGATTAGATGAGGGAAGTTTTCTTGAATAATCACATGGAAAGTTTGTTCCAGTGTAGTCTCTGTCTCTCTTTCTGCCTCAGGAAGGCCAATTACTCTTAGGTTTGGTCTCTTGAAGTAATCACTCATTTCTTGAGGGTTTTGTTCTGTCTTTTTTAGCTTGTTTTCTGTGTTTTTAGCAGTTTGGGTTAGTTCTATATTTTGGTCCTCAAGCTCTGAGATTTTTTCTTCTGCTTGGGTCATTCTGCTTTCCATGCTTATTAGTTTGTTATTTATTTCATTCACAATATTCTTTATTACTGTTATCTCAGTTATCAGCTCCTTCCTAGTTTTTTCTTGTCTCTCCTCAATTCTTTTTAATCTCTCCATTATTGTCTTGATATCTAGGTTCATAGTTTGAGACCTGTCAGTCTGGGGGCTCTTCATTGTTTGCATTCCGAAGTCAGTTTTCTCAGTGTCTGCCCTCCCAGGGGTCTGGGGGAGACCCATATTCTTCTTTTGGTTTTTCTTCATTTGTGTATATTTTCCTCTCTCTCCCCCTTTCCCTCCCCTTCTTTAATTCTGTTTTTCAGGGAAGGTGGGGTTGCTTTCGCTTTGCTTGTGCAATCTCCTGTTCTTCCTTATAAGGATCCTCTGGCTTTGTTCACTTTTGAAGTTGGAGTGTGGGCTCTGGGCTATACTTTTTGCAGTTTTGAGGTTTAATTGAGGGGGAAGCTGTGATTCAGAATCTATATGCTGATTCCAGCATTCATCAACTGATGTATGAGCCCACTGGAACCTATTTCCCACTGTCTTACAATCTGTCTGTGCAGCGGTATGTATGTTTTGTCCCTGGAACAAAAGTAGTTACAAAAGAGGAAAATAATGGAGGAAGAGGGAGTCAATAGGAAGTTAGAAAGTGAGAAGAGTGAGAGGGAAAACAGACATACATACCAACTAACAGGTGAAAAAGAGACACATGGCCGGAGAGAAGTGAAAAAAACACTCAGGCAAAATTCCCTAAAGAATACTGGTAGCTACACAAAGACAAACCAATAAAATCATGCCTTTTGATGTGTTTTGCCTAACACAAACAGATAGTGTAAGTCAGAAAAGTCAGAAAGCAAACAAAAGTGAGCAAAACAAATAATCAAAATGATAAAATCAAAAGTCCAAAATAAGAAATCAGTCTAGCTCTGGAATCTTTCCTGAGTTTCTAAAGTCTCTTCAGCTCTGATCTTCAGCCTCTCCCCTTTGTTTTCGTTGCAGGCAGCTAAATTTACTCGCAGCTTGGCTTTGTTCTTTTAGCCTGCTGCCTGGGAGGTCTGCGACACTTAGTTGCCTTTGTGTGATTCAGCTAGTGGAGGGGCTTTGTCTCCTGTTTAGCGACGTTACCTTAGGAACCGAATTGGATGTTGCTCATAGGTGGGCAGGGCAATGCAAGTCTCTGCCTGGAAAATGGCCAAGGTGGCAGTTTCTCTTTCTTGGATACTTTCTCTCCTCTGGTCTGGGTCCCTGGATGATCCACTATGATGGACTGTGGTGGCATGGGAGGCACCAGGGATCAACTGCACAGCTCGGCACTGGATCCGGAGTGCCACCTGCGGGCTGGAGCAGAGGAGGGGGTCGGGAGTTCCCTCCTCTGGAGCTGAGAGCCTCCGATCAGCACCTCCTTAAGATATGCTGTTCCCTTACACAAGCATGGGGTTGCACGCTGAGTGCCTCAGCCAGGGTGGGCCCAGAGTTCCAGAGCTCCAAAGCTCCAAATGGCAGGCAGTGAGTGGTGAGAGTGGCCCTGGGCAGCTCACAGGGTACTTCAGCCATAAATGGAATTGGTATCTCTGAGGGGCGGGCGCCCAGAGCCTCCCTGGGTGACCGGCAGCTTGGTGTTGGGTGCTGGGTGAGACGATGTAGCCAGGGAGGGAACTGAGACCCAAGACTCCCACATGGGCAGGAGTCATGTATAGTGGAGCAGCAGCAGCTGGGTGCCACAATATCCGGCCCTGCGTGGGACTGAGGGTCCCCAGGCCTTGGACCAGTGCAGCTGGCAGTGGGCAGGGTGGTGGGGGAAGAAAAGTAAGAATCTTTTTGGGAACTCATGTTCAAAGAATCTCACAATTCCACCTATGCCATCGCCATCTTACCAGAACTCCTCCACTTGTTTTCAATTATTTAAAATATATACCCAGAAGTGGGATTGTTAGATTATATGGTAATTCCATTTTTAATATTTTGCAGAATTCTTACACTGTTTTCCATAGTGGCTGTTCTAAATATATGGTTTGAGATAAGCAGTTTGACATGTTGCCATTTAGTCTTCTAACCATAAACATAAAAATATCAAACTTGTTTATCAAATTCAAAATGCCTTTCCCCACCCTAGTCTATCCATTTCATTGATTTCCTCTGAGGTTTTGGCTACTACCAGTTCAGTCTTCCTGCTTGGCCACCTGACTATTTCCAGTTTAATTTTAGTTTTCATTATCAGTGTGTCTATATTACTAGAACTTTTAAACAATTGTCTACTTCCTTGAACAATCATCACTTGGGAGCCACTGCCAATTAATATTAATTCCCTTGATTGATCTTTTGAATCTTGTGGGATAATCAGCACCTACCTCATGCTCAGATTAGCTTTGTGGATCCCTTATCAATTTATCAACTTTAATATTACTGGGCTGCTACCCTTTCAGTCTGAGATATTTAGAAACAAGCTAAACTTGGTTTATTCTGCCTTGAGAGACCTTATCTCCAAACTTTACTGCCCCTTAGGATTGTCTCGATAGCGATTCTTTCTGGAATCTACGTTTGTTTCTTGATATCACCTCGTCTGACGGCTGGCTCTCTTCTTGCTAATTTGCTGCCCCATTTCTATGGATGAATGGCTGAAGTGAATCTACTCTCACGTAAGCAGTTATCTACTAAATCCAGGTAATCAACTGCCGCCCTTTCCTGGTCAATATGCTTCCTAATATGTTAATTAGGGAAGTCATCTTGGTGAAAAGTGCTATGAATTTTTCTTTCTTTATTAAAGGCAATTGGTGGTACATCTTGACACTACTTTAGTTCCAGTGGGATGTTATACATCTTACTAAACCTGTCTACTTCTGGCTAGCTTTGTCTTTGCCTTTGACAATACCTTTGTTGCCTGAGCCTGCGAGTTTGAGACCTGCCTGGGCAGCGAGACCTCATCTCTACAATAAATAAAAAAATCAGCCAGGCGTGGTAGCACATGCCTGTAATTCCGGCTACTTGGAAGGCTGAGGTGGAAGGATCGCCGGAGCCCTGCAGGTTGAGACTGCGGTGGCCGGGAGCGGCCATTGCACTCCAGTCTGGGTGACAGAGTGAGACTCCAACTCAAAAAAAAAAAAAAAAGAAAATACCTTTGCTCACTTGCCACTAAATGTGTTGTACTAGCTGCAAGACGGCTCTTTCACCAGACTGTAAATATCTATTTCATGGGAAGTGAGAGAGGACTTCTTCATCCTTGATGGGGACTCTAGACTCCTTAAAGTATATTTTAAGTCTTTTATCCTAAGGAGACTTCCTAAGCTTCTAATTTTTTAGATTAACATAATGGTATCTACCTCTTTAGTGTATATCAACCAAGCCTGATCTCTTTCTGGCAAATTCTTTCCTAAGGTTAGTAACTTGAGTGTATAAGCCCTTACTTCCAACCTATTAAAATTTTAAAGACAAACCAAAATCCTTATCACTAAAGACTAGTGATAATTGTCCCCTATGTTAAGTTGGTTTTCTGAACTCTGCTCTTGTTTTTTGTATTTCTTGAGACAGGGTCTCACTCTGTAGCCCAGGTTGGAGTGCAGTGGCACAATCCCAGCTCACTGCAACCTTGACCTCCTGGACTTGAGTGGTCCTCTGGTCTTGGCATTCCATGTACCTGGGACTATAGCCATCCACCACCACATCTGGCTAATTTTTTGATTTTTGTAGAGATGAGGTTTTATATATTGCCTAGGTTGGTCTCCAACTCCTGGCTTCAAGCAATCCTTTCCAGCCCCAGTCTTCCAAAGTGCACGATTACAGGTGTGAACCATTGCACACATCCTCTTGCTCTTGTTCTCACTTAAAAAAAAATACAGTGTGATACTATGGATTATTTAGAAATATCCTCCAAGATTCTTTCTTTCCCTGGTATGAAACGTGAAAACTTAGAAATGACAATAAGATCATACCTTACCAATTTCCAAATTGTGTTTCTTTTGGAAAGTGATCTTTTTTTCTTTCTTTTGCCCTATACCTAGGTAAGTATCACACATCTGAGTTGCACCAGGGAGCAGTGGAACCTAAGCGATGTTTCAGCTATATATCTTAAACATCACTTATTTTATCAATAAACTGACCTAAGTTATAGCCAATTAGCAATTGTTTGGTTCTTTTGCTATTTTCCACTAGCCTTCAGAAATTAGAGACAGTTGGTGCTTTATATGTTTGCATCCTTACAGTCTTTCTATTAGGTGATATGTTAGGGCAATGGACTGATGCTGCAGGCAAAAATTGCTGGGGCAAAAATTAGATTGGGAAAGATAGTTTATTTAGAAAGTAGATTAGAGAGAGAAAGGGTGAATCCCCCTCTCCAAAATGGAGAGGGGGCCAGAGCTCAAAAAAATCATGGTGGCCAATGTTTCAGACTAGCGGATTTTTAAAACTTCTTTTGGGAGTGGAGCAGGCAAGCATTCACAGGAACTGATGTCATGATGATAGACGGCAGGTGGATGGGTGGGTCAGTCACCTAGATGAGAAGGCAGGGCTGGTAGCTGAAAGACACATTCTTAGGAGATGTTAATCTCAATGTCCTGTGACTCACCCAGGGTTCTGGGAAAGGATTATTGCTGTGTATGAGCTCAAGAAGACCAGCAAAACTCTATTTTGGGCTTTGTCCTTTCATGATACAAAAGCAAATCTTAGATCCAATGTTGCCAAAGATACCCTTGTTAGCAAAAGCAAGCAGAAACGATCATACTACCTGTTTTTGTAGCTCAAGAGTATTCACACTCTTTGTCTTTAGTTTCACTGGTTATTACTTGATGACTGGATCAGCCAGCTTTGTGTAGATGGTTCAGGGAAAATTCTTCCATGAAACAAAGTGACATAAAACTAATGACACTTTAGACCTTAAGGGCAACATCAAAAGCATTAGGCTACTGGACTTAACAGACTTTTAAACCTTGTTCATGGAATAGCAGTGGAACCTAAACAATGTTTCTACTATATATCTTGAACATCATTTATTTCACCAATAAAAAATTATTTCCAACATCCCTTATGCCGATTAATATACCTTCAGGGTGTAGCTTTTTATATCCATATTGGAGGTGCTTAATAATTTCCCTTAGAGGGTAGATTCCTGATTAGGGTACATCATACTAATCATCTTTATAATGTAAATGACAGTTATCTTGAGTACATCACAATTTTCATTACAGAAAATATAAAGCAAGCCATGTAATTAAATAGCAGTTACATGAAAAGCAGACAATTTTGAAGTTTTTCTACTTTACAGGGCAAACTTGGCAAGTGCACATAACTTTATCCTTCCTAGCCTTTCCTTCAGTAGCTCTTCTACCACTCAGCAGTAGCCTTCCTTCTCTTCTGAAGACATTTAGTGTTTTTCTTATCTTCCTTCCTTCCTTATCAAAACAGTTTCTTTGAAAAGTATTTGGTGAACTCATATACAGTAACGGGTTAAATAACAATGTAGAGAAGGAGGTGGAAACAGGCTGAAAGCTTGTTGTATGCTAAGCACAAGGATAATTTGCATATTTGGAGATGCTTGGAAAGAGTAAATAGTTAATCAAAATTCTACCATTTCAAGTCAGCATTTACTGAGGATGTGTTATGCATGCACCCTGTTACCTATGCCATGTATACATACACACACACACGCACACGCGTTTTCAGTTATTCCTCGCAACCTCCTTATGAGGTAGCATCATTTCTATTTATAATTTATGAAACTGAGGTTCAGAGAGCTTAAGTAACTTTTCCTAGGGTCTTTTTATTGCCTTCGCCTTACTAAGATTTCCTGGGGCTTGCAGTTTCACAGTGAACAAAGCCTTAGGACATAGGAATTCATTTCTCATTGTGATTTTCAGGCTTCACTGAACTGGTGGAAAAAGTGATTGCCACATTAAACAAACGATCTCTTTTGTAGTGGGAGATCTCAGTGAGGAATTTGCAAGAAAAGGCGTCCATGTGTACTAAATATATATTTAACAGTTTGATCTGTTGGTGTTTTTCTTTCCCCGCACTGCACCTTCTTTATCCATACACATGCACAGACACTCACATATGTACACAATAAATGCACATTATTTCTTGTGTATTTAGCTAATATTATTCTATAAACCTGTTGTGTTTAGAACATTATGAGAGATTTTATTTTTACTAATGTTTTATAGGGAATTACATAAAGGACTAATATCATTCCTGTTGGTGCCTTTCAATGAGAGCATTCTGCTTGCCCTTATGCTGTAGTCAAGAGGTCATTGAGGTTCTTATACAAATATGTGTGTGTTGAAACTATCCTCTTGTGATAAAAATGGATTGCAAGTTAGTTTCACTTTGTGTGGGAGTCTTGGACATTGGCCCCTTTTTAAAGGCTTTCTGAAAAATTACTGACATGAGGCATATTGACTAATGAGAGAAAAGGCATACAGATTTATTTAACGTGTAACATGGGATTCCTCAGTATGAAGATCCTACTTCCCACTGAGTTACAGAAACCATCTGGAAGTCACAGAAAGAATGGGGGTTTGGATTCTGGTAAAACAGGTTATGGGAGGGGGAAGAAGAAGAATTCTATTGAGCAACAAATGATTGGGAGAATGAATGGATTAGGAAACAGAGAATGACTGGCAAATAATTCTCTTTGGAAGTCGAATGAACCTGAGAGACAGGCATTATTTTGTAAAAGGCCAGGTATGATTACATTCCTTCTCTCCTTTCCTGAAATAGATGAGATAACAGGGAGAGGAAGCAGCTTGGGAGAGACCTTGAGACAAAATACCCTTTTTTGGGGTTCTGGCTTTTGAACCCCACTGATTCTTGCACATTATTTTTCATTAATTATTCACAACTCTGTATTCCAACTCCTTTTTGATTGATCAATTGGTAAAAATAAATTATCTTCTATTTTATTCAGGTGTCATTGAACACACAATATTAGCCATTCTTTCATGGTGATGCTAATGTAATAGTTATTAACAAAATGTCAGCATCTTTGGTCACAATAGCAAGAACATGGAACCAACCATGCTGCCACATTTTTAAAATCAAAGAGGACTGGATTTTAAAAATGTGACACATATATACAATGGACTATTATGCAGCCATAAAGAACAAAATCATGAAATTCACAGCAACCTGGATGAACTTAGTGTATATAATACTGAGTGATCTTTCACAGAAACAAAGAACTGGGTATCACATGTTCTCACTCATAAGTGGACCTTGAACAACTATTATAATACCATAAGAAAAGGAATGACAGTAGTGGGAAACTGCAGGGGCGTGGGAGGGGTGGGGAGTTGGGATTGGCAGTAGTGGAAAACTACTTGGGGAGGGGGGCACACCTCATCAACAAGGGTACCTGCACAATGAATATTTGTATACCTAACCCTGAATTGTACCCCACAACTTAAAAAACGTCAGCATCTTGTACCACTATTAATATAAGAATGATTATTGTCTCTAATCTCACTCAGGGTAGCTGTGAACTCTGCCTATTGTCCTTTCTGTCAGATGCAAACAAATATATTGTGGAATATAGGGTAAAACTTCCATTTAAGATGATATCACATGTTCATGCTTTGAAGTACTCTACTCCAGACACAAAGGTATGCTAGATAAAATAACAGTACAGCTGTGCTCAGAAATACAATATATATCTCTCTGTAAATTAAGCTGAAGTCAAGCATTGGGATCTTGAAACAGGCTGGTGTGTACAGGATTTTTATTCTCTTATGCTAAAAATCATTAAATTAAAAGTGCCTCACTTGTTGTGGGGAATGATGAATTGAGACCCACTGCTTTGTGGAAATAAACAAACACCACGCAGATGAAAAAAAAAGCTGAGAGTATTCATTCAGAGCTTGCTCTGCAAGATAAACAGTCACCAGCACTTGTGTTTGGCAGAAATTTAAAGTCAGGTAAGGGAGTGGGAAAGTTTTAGAGTGAAAAGGGAAGTTTTCAGGTATGCTCTGATTGGAGGTAGTTGGCATAAAAAAGCTAAAGGCAAGCTAACTAGAAGTGGGGCATTCTAATTAGAAGTGGGGCATTCTATATTAGCTTGGAGGACAGATTTGACTTTCTCTTCATGGTCCTGAGCTAGAAGTGAACTAAAATAAGTAAATAGATAGATAGATAGATAGATAGATAGATAGATAAATAGATAGATAGATAGACAAATAAATAGAAGCTAGCAGTTATTACCAAATTCTTTCTGTTTGGGGCCTATTGCTGCATTCATGGTGGTGTGGCTTCCTGGGATGATTGCTACAGAGATTGTGGGTCAGAGTTCTGTTATATATGTTTTGGCCATTGTCTGTCTGTATATTCCATTTCTTAGCTTGAAACAAATGACTGATATTGTCCCACTCCCATAAGAAAGAGCTGAGAAAAGCAACAACTAACTGCAAACTGGTGCCATGTCTTATACAAAGCTCTGTTACTAAAGAAAGGGACAAATTAAAAATATCACAGCCAGTGCTGGAGCTGTGTTGTCTGCTGATTTGATTACTTTGGATACATCATCATAATCACAGTCAGAAGCTTTGAGTCTACATTCCAGACTGAGGACTAGGTCATGACCACCACAAAGTTGCTGCATTTGGGCACACAGGAGTGGTAGTGGTGGTAGTTTTGGTTTGAGTAGAGATTGGTGGTGGAAAACAAAATAAAATACATCTCAGTCTAGATGAGCCTGCAAACCAAAATTCCAAAGCACATGGGAAAAATCAGCACTATGAAAAACAACAGATGTCATCAGCAATTGGGAGATGAATTCTCTTGAAACTAACTGAAAATCACACAGCAATCCTACAATGACTTTATATTCATTACATTCAGTATGTTTTGTCTCCAAAGTGGGAAGGGAAATAACAGAGTCTGGAAAAAAAAAAACGTAAGAAATTATTAAATAAAAGCAGGCAGAAGGGAGACAAAAACAGGTGAATGTCACAAAAAAAATCAGAAAGTCTGTAAATAAACATTATAGTCATTGAAATTAAAAAAAAAATTATTTGTATAAATGCAGTTGTTAAACCAAAAAGTCTTAGAATGATTAATTTAATCCTGACTGAAAATATAACCCTTTGAAAACTCCATTCTTAGAGCTTTCTTAGGGCAGTTATAGCAGCCACATGAAGACATCCATTTAGTATGTTGTTGAGTGTGTTGAGTATGTGTTGAGTATGTGTTGAGGCAATGTTACTTAGTCTACTTTTTTTGTGATTTTGCAACTATAAGAAAGTTATACTCAGGCTTTTGATTATGATGAAAAAAATCTTAGGAAATTGATTCTGCTACCTGAAATAGTCACACTCCAAAGAATAATTTCAAGCCTTCTATTATTATTTGATGTGGATTTTGGAACGAGGATATTGGCTTCTTTATGACCTTAATTGACCTATAAGTATTTTATTTCACCAGTAAAAATAAATGCAGTTTAAAAGCCGGATTTAGAAAAGGAATACAATAGGAAGTCTTCAGTTTTTCTTCAGAAGACCATTCATTTTCACTCTCATGATATTTACACTGAAAAGTTATGTTCGGAATAATTAAAAATATGACTTACTAGTTATGGAAATTGTAAAAGTTAAGTGATATCATATTTTTATTTTCTAGAAAATGATCACAGAATATTTAGTAAAAATATAACTGACTCCAAGAGTCCTTAAAATTGGGAATGTTTATTTCAACAGACAGTGCAACACCTTTTCTCACAAATATCCTCTAAGACTTTTAAGACTCCATAGGAATTTATCATAGAGAAAATCTAAATGACATAGAAATGGCAAAAAACTTATTTGATTATACCAATCATGTTTTTCTGCCTTTCACATGACTTTGACAGGAAGAGACCAGGGTACATACTGGAGAGTTTCACTGATGAATCTGCTAATACAATATTAGACACAGTAAAACAATTTATTAGTCCACTTGACATAATAATGCTACAGTTTTATTCAGATATTATTTTGGAATATACATTTAGTATCTTCTAAAGCTTTGACTCCCGGCTGAAAAATGAATTCAATGCATCTAATTCACTGTATTTATCCTGATAAGCAATGCCTATTTTATTTCATTTCAAATGGTCCTCAGCTGTTAGGGCTTTGACTTTGATTTACCTATCCAAATTGCAAGGTGTTTCCACCAATTAGCACTTTCACTTTTCTTCAGATTTCCTTTTTATTTTCCCACCTTACATAAGATTATATTTGGTGTCCATTTTCCATATTTATTACTCATGAAACATTGATAAATTTAGATCCTTTTAAGATGTGTATTCTTCTTTATTTGTACTGGACATTGAGAGTCTCATCATTGAAATTTCAGTGACTATATAACTTTTTTTTTTTTTTTGAGTTGAAGTCTCACTTGGTCGCCCAGACTGGAGTGCAGTGGCCGCTCCTGGCCACCGCAGCCTCGCCTGCTGGGCTGCAGCGATCCTTCAGTCTCAGCCTTCCAAGTAGCCGGAATTACAGGCGTGCGCTACCACGCCCGCCTGATTTTTTGATTTATTGTAGAGATGAGGTCTCACTGCCCAGGCAGGTCTCGAACCCGCAGGCTCAGGCAATCTACTCACCTCAACCTTCCAAAGGCGCGGGATTACAGGCTGAGCCACCGAGCCCGGCTGACTATGTAACTTTTAAGGATGTTAGTACTTTGATTTTTTTTTTCATCATTCTATCTTGAAAGCTGGATTAATTTCTCACTACACTATTGAAATCACTTATTATAATTTATTATAATAACCTTATGATTACCAAAAACAATGGTCTTGTCACAGTTTTTACCTGTTGTATAGACTTTGTGACATGGGACCATGTTGACTAATCAAACCTCAATCTATAAATTTTTATCATATTCAAACTTTATCTGGAATTGTAAAACAACTTTATAGTAATCAATGAACACAAAATAACAAGGATATATTGCTTTATCTTGTAGTCTGGCAAAAATTAGAAGAATAATACCAATTATTGGCAGAAATATGTAAATATAGAAACCCTCAAGTATTGCTGATGGGAGGGTAGATTATTGTAGTCATTCTGGAGAACAATCTGGCATAAGATTAGACTTAAGATAAGTCTATTCTAATACAGAAATTTAGCTACTGAATATGCATCCCAAAGTATTTCCCACACAGGCTCTTCAAAGAATCTCCTCAAAGACTGTTCATCACTGTTTACTTGTTGGAGTGGATGGTTTGAAGGAATCTGGATATTCATCATAGGAAGACTGAATAGGTCGAATGTTGTTGATGTAGGAAAGTCAAACCCTTGTTTCCTGGCATCTCCCAAGCATTTTCTGAAGGCTGGTCCCTGGGCAGGGGTATAATTCTGGGGAAATTAGTTATGCGACGTGAGGGAAATTTTCTGTGGGAGATGCAACTATGAACCTTTAGCAATGCTTATTCCCAGTAGCTGGGATATTAGTGCATTGGTCCCGAAAAAGGAATCTAGATAGAATATTCTAGTATTCACTGTACTATACTTTAAAAACATACTTCACGGTGCTGGGAAAACTGGCTGAACACATGCAAAAGATTGAAACAGGACCCCTACCTATCACCATACACAAAAATTAACTCTTAATGGATCAAAGACCTAAATATAAAACCTCAAACTGTAAGAACCTTAGAAAATGCAGGAAACACTCTTATGGAATTTGAAACTGGCAACCGATTCCTGATCAAAACCTGAAGTGCCCAGGCCATAAGAGATTAGACAGCCAGGCTCGGTGGCTCAGCCTATAATCCCTCGCCTTTGGGAGGCTGAGGTGAGTGGACTGCCTGAGCCCGCGGGTTTGAGACCCACCTGGGCAGTGAGACCTCATCTCTACAATAAAAATAAAAAAATCAGCCGGACGTGGTAGCGCATGCCTGTAATTCCTGCTACTCGGAAGGCTGAGGCGGAAGGATCGCTGGAGCCCAGCAGGCGAGGCTGCGGTGACCGGGAGCGGCCACTGCACTCCAGTCTGGGTGACCGAGTGAGACTCCAACTCAAAAAAAAAATAAAAAAAAGATAGACAAGTGGGACCTCATTAAACTGACAAGTTTCTGCAAAGCCAAAGAAACCATCAAGAGAGTGGGAAGACAGCCCACAAACTGCAAAAAAGTATTTACCAACTCCATGTCTGACAAAGGCCTAACATCTTGGATCTACAAGGAACTCAAATGTGCTTAAAAGAAAAAAACAAACAACTCCATTATAAAGTGGGCAAAAGATATGAACAGACACTTCTCTTTTTTTTTTTTTTTTT
>NW_007251376.1:52104-52383 GCF_000164805.1 Carlito syrichta | reverse complement strand
AAAGTGCTCAACCTCACTCATCATTAGAGAAATGCAAATCAAAACCACATTGAGATACCACCTAACCCCTGTAAGAATGGCTATCATTAATAAAATAACAACAGATGATGGCGAGGATGTGGAGAAAAAAGAACACTTCTACACTGCTGGTGAGAATGCAGACTAGTACTACCTCTTTGGAAGACAGTGTGGCGATTTCTGAAAGAACTAGAAATTGACCTTCCATATGACCCAGCAATTCCCCTATTGGGAATATACCCGGAGGAACTCAAATCATTC
>NW_007251376.1:28282-52084 GCF_000164805.1 Carlito syrichta | reverse complement strand
AAATTGGATGGATTTGGAGTCGATCATACTCAGTGATTTATCACAGAAACAAAGAACTGACTTCCATATGTTCTCACTCATAAGGTGACCTCAAGCAATTATATTGCTATAAGAAAGCGATTGACAGTAGTGGAAAACTGTCAGGGGAAGGGGAGTAGGACTGGTAGTTGAGGGAAACTGCTAGGGAAGGGAGGGGCATACCTCATCAACAAGGGTATCCGCATGATCAATGTTTGTATACCTAGCCCTGAATTGGACCCCACATCTTTATAATAAATAAATAGATAGATAGATAGATAGATAGATAGATAAATAAGACAAAAAGCATACCTCACATGCAATAACTTTTTACCAGGCCCACCACTCCCATTCCTGATTAACGCATCAACATGTTTCACCTGGCTTGTTGCCATAGTGTTCTAATTAGTCTTTCTGTTTACCTCCTTGTGCCTCTGCTGTTTCTTCCCCACATAGTACCTTGAGAGAATCTTCTAAAATATATCAGAGTCTAACACCTCTTAGTTCAAAGATCATCAATAGCTTCCCCAACACACCAGACTGACACGAAAAACCCTTAATATAGCCTTCACCACCCATCATGATCTGGCCCCTACATTTTCATATGACCTCATCTCCTACTCCTCTTCCTCTTGTTCACTCTACTCACAGTTGCTCACTATTCCTCAAACATCCTAAGCAGACTAACATATCATGGTCTTTGTATGTAGTTTTCTTTGAGACTTGAATGGTCTCCAAGGCATCCCTACATCCCCTTCTCTGTTTCTATTCATACATCTATTATCAACTTGTCAGAGTTAATATCTGTAAGTAACATATATCAAATAGCCTTCAAGCCCTGTCATTCTCCCTCTTCTTAATGTGCTTGCTGTTTTCCTTTTTTTTTCTCCACAGTACTTATTAAAGCCTAGCATATTTACTGGTTTATTACCTCTCTCCCATTATTGGAATGTAAAGTTCATGAAGTCAAGAACTTTATCTTGTTCTCTGATGTATCTTCTTCACCTGACCAATATTAGAGGCTCAATGTCCTTAACAAAATAAATGAGTCAAGTGAAAATCCAAAATTCTAGAACAAGTTTTTGAGGAGGGGAATTTTGCAGGGTTTTTTTTCTAAATTCTGAGTATCAGTCTTTTTATTTTTAATTTATTTTTTATTTTAGAGTAATGGGGTACGAGTGAGGATTTACTACATAAGTAAGTTGCATGCAGGTGAAGTTTGGGCTTCTAGCTGGCCCCCCTCCCCTGATAGTGGACTTGATACTCAGTGTGCTCCACATGCCCCCTGCCTTCCTCCTTCCTTCTTTCTCCTAGCAGTGTCCAATGTCTGCTGATCCCACCCTTATGCTTATGTGACCAGTGATCAGGGCCACTTTTGAGTGAGAGCATACGTTTTTCAGTTGTTTCTCTGATAGTACGCTTAGAATGATCTTCAGTTGCATCCATGCCACTGTGAAGGCCATGTCTTTGTTCTTCTTTATGACTGTGTAGTATATCATCATGTATATGTACCATATTTTCTTTATCTAGTCCACTTTTGATGGGCATCTAGGTTGGTTCCATGTTTTTGCTATTGTGAATAGTGCTGCATTGGACATACATGCGAAGGTGTCTTTTTTGTAGAGTGATTTATATTCCTGTGGGTATGTTCCCAGAAGAGGGATTGCTGAATCATATAGATGCTCCATTTTTAGTTCTTTGAGAAAATGCCACGCTGCTTTCCACAAAGGTTGAACTAGCTTGCATTTCCACCAACAGTGTAGAAGTGTTCCCCTTTCTCCGCAACTGTGCCAGCACCTGTTGTTTATGGCTTTTTAGGAATAACCATTCTTACCCATATTAGGTGATATCTCATTATAGTTTTGATTTGCATTTCTCTGATGATTAGTGAGGCTGAGCATTTTTTCATGTGTTTGTTGGCTACTTAAATGCCTTCCTTTGAAGAGTGTCTGTTCATGTCCTTTGCTTACTTTTTAATGGAGACTTTTTGTTTGTTTTTTCCTATCAATTTGTTTGAGTTCCTTGTACATCCTGGATGTTAGGCATTTGTTGCATGCATAGCTTGCAACTATTTTTTTTCCCATTCCATGAATTGTCTCTTTACACTCTTGATGGTTTCTTTTGCTGTGCAAAAACTTTTCAGTTTGATAAGATCTCACCTGTCTATCTTAGCTTTTGCTGCATTTTCTTTTGAGAACTTGGTCATGAATTCATTGCCTAATCTGATGTTTAGGAGGGTGTGCTCTACATTTTCTTCTAAGATTCTTATAGTGTGAGGTTTTACATTTAAGTCCTTGATCCATTTTGAGTTAATTTTTGTATATGTTGATAGATAGAGGTCCAGTCTAATTCTTCTGTGTGTGGCTAGCCAGTTTTCCCATGACCATTTGCTAAATATGGTTTCTTTCCCAAAGTTTGTTTTTGATGACTTTGTTGAAGCTGAGTAGGTTGAAAGACCATGGTTTTATTTCCGGATTCTCTGTCCTGTTCTATTGGTCTATGTGTCTACTCTTGTACCAATACCATGCTATCTTGGTTACTGTAGCCTTGTAATAAAGTTTAAAACTTGGAAGTGTAATGCCTCCAGCTTTGTTCTTTTGGCTGAGGAGTGCTTTAGCTATTCAGGCTCTTTTTTGCTTCCATATGAATTTTTGTATTGTCTTTTTTAGGTCTGCAAAAAATTATGTTGGCACTTTGATAAAGATTGCATCAAATCTGTAGATTGCCTTGGGTAGGAAGGACATCTTGATTATATTGATTCTTCTAGTTCATGAGCATGGGAGGTTTTGTCCATTTGTACCATCACCTTGATTTTCTTGAGCAATGTTTTTTATTTCTCATTGTAAAGGTTTTTCACTTCTTTGTTAGGTGGATGCCAAGGTATTTGGCTTTCTTATGGCTATTGTGAATGGAATTGTTTTTTAATTTGGTTCTCAGCTTGCTTGTTGTTGGTGTATAGAAATTTAAATGTCTTTTATGCATTGATGTTGTATCCCAAGAGTTTACCAAGTCATTCATCAGAGTGAAGAATTTTTTGTCAGACTCTCTAAGGTTTTCTAGGTACAAAATTATATAATCTGCAAAGAGGGATAACTTAACTTCCTCTTTTCCTATTTGAATACCTCTGATTTCTTTCTCTTGACTGATTTCTTTGGCTAGGATTTCCAGTAGTATGTTGACTAGGAGAGGTAAGGGTGGGCATCCTTCGGTTAGGATGGGCATCCTTGGTTTCAGTTCTTAGAAGGAATGCTTCCAGCTTTTGCACATTAAGCATGATGCTGGTTGCAGGTTTGCCATAGATGGATCTTATTGTTTTGATGCCTCAGTGTTTGAGGGTTTTCATCAAGTAGGAATGCTTGATTTTATCTAATGCTTTTTCTGTGTCTAATGAGATAGTCATGTGGTTCTTGGTTTTATACCTGTTTATGTGATGAATTTTCTTTATAGATTTATGTATGTTGAACCAGCCCTGCATCTTGGGAATGAAGCCTACCTGGTCATGATTGATTATCCTTGAAAAGTGTTGTTGGATACAGTTTGCTAGAATCTTGTTTGGAATGTTTGCATCAGTGTTCATCAGGGAAATTGGCCTGTAGTTATTTTTTCTTCTTGTGTCTTTGATAACTTTGTGTACCAGGATGACATCTGCTTCATAGAATGAACTAGGGAGAATTCCTTCATTCTTGATAGCCTGGGATACTTTTAATATGATTGGTATCTGTTATTCCTTGTATGTCTCATAGAATTCAGTTGAGAAACCATCTGGCCCAGGGCTTTTATTGGCAGGAAGGTTTCTTATATCTAAGTCAATTTTTTGGTTTGTTAATGTCCTGTTTACGGTTTCAGTTTTTTCCTGTTTCAACTTTGGGAGGTTATGTCACGCCAGGAATTCATCCATTTCCTCTAGATTTTCTAGTTTATTTGCATATAGGTGTTCATAGTAATCTCTGATAATCTTTTGAATTTTTTCAGGGTCAGTTGTGACATCACCTTTTTCATTTCTAACTGCATTTATTTGGACATTATTCTCTCTTTTTATTTTTTAGTCAATCTGGTCAGGGGCCTGACAACTTTATTTATCCTTTCAAAGAATGAACTTTTTGTCTTTTTTATCCTTTCTATGACTTTTTTTGGTTTCTATTTCATGTTATTTTAGTATTACACTATTTCATGTAATTTTAGTGACTTTATTTTAGTAATTTGAATTTTTCTACTAAATTTAGGAATTAATTGTTAGATGTGATATTAGGCTGTTACTTGAGATCCCTCTATTTTCTTGATATGTGCATGTAATGTTATAACATTCCCTCTCAGCACTGATTTCATGGTATCCCAGAGGATTTGACATGTTGTGGTTTTGTTTTCATTTATTTCCAGGAATCATTTTATTTCTGCCTTAGTTTCTATATTAACCCCAAACTCATTTAGAAGCATGTTGTTTACTTTCCATGTCTTTATGTGTTTTGAGAGTTCTTGTTCATGGTGATATTTATTTTTATTCCACTGTGGTCAGAGAAGATGCTTGGCATTATTTCAACCTTTTGAAATTCATTCATGCTTGATTTATGTCCAATAATGTGATCAATCTTGAAGTATGTTCCATGTGCTGATGAGTAGAATGTATATTCTGTGGTTATTGGTTGACATGTTCTGTAGATGTCTATTAGACTCAATTGGTTGAGTGTTGAGTTTAGGTTCCAAATCTCCTTGTTAGTTTTTTTGCCTCAATGATCTATCTAGGACTGTTAGCAGGGTACTAATGTCTATGACCATGATTGCATATATATCTATGTCTTCTCTTAGTTTATGCAGCAATTGTTTTATAAATCCAGGTGCAGTTGTCTTGGGTGCATATATATTTAAGATGGATATTTCTTGCTTGTGGATTGAGCCTTTTATCATTATGTAGTATCTTTCAGTGGTTTTTTTTAAAACTTGTATTGGTTTGAAGTCCGTTTCTTTTATTTTTCTTTTATTTTTTTAAATTTAAGAATAGCTATTCCTGCTCTATTTTGTTTTTCATTTGCCTGGAAAATCTTTCTTCAGTCCCTTACTTTGAGCTTGTGGGTGTCCTTTGCAGTGTGTTGGGTTTCCTGGATGCAGCAGAAGGTTGTATCACATTTCTTTATCCAGTTTGCTACTCAATGCCTTTTACTTTTTTTAAATTTTTTTGAGTTGGAGTCTCACTGTCACCCAGACTGGAGTACAGTGGCCACTCTCGGCCACCGCAGCCTTGACCTGCTGGGCTCTGGCGATCCTTCCGCCTCAGCCTTCCAAGTAGCTGGAACTACAGGCATGTGCTACCACACCCGGCTGATTTTTTTGATTTATTGTAGAGATGAGGTCTCGCTTGCCCAGGCGGGTCTCAAACCCGTGGGCTCAGGCAATCCACTCACCTCAGCCTCCCAAAGGTGCGGGATTACAGGCTGAGCCACCGAGCCTGGCTGTCAATGCCTTTTAAATGGTGCATTCAGTTCATTCACATTCAAGTTAATTATTGATTTGTGAGGGTTTATCCCTGTCATAGTGAAATTAAGTGGTTGCTTTTCTTTTCTTCTTTTTTCCTTTTAAGTTTTGTGGTTGATCTGTATGATCTGTTAGCTCTTTGATTGTCTGTGCGTTTGTTATGGGTGGACAATTCTTTAATTTTTGAGCGTAAAACTTTCTTAAGTATCTCCTGAAGGGTTGGTCTGGAGGTGGCATAATCTCTTAGGGATTGGATGTTTGTAAAGTATTTTAATTCTCCTTCATTGATGAAGCTCAGCTTGGTGGGATAGGAAATTCTTGGCTGGAATTGACCATATGCAGAAGAATGAAACAGGACCCCTACCTATCACCATACTCAAAACCCAATTCTAAGTAGATCAAAGATCTAAATGTAAAATCTCAAACTATAAGAATCTTAGAAAACACAGGAGACACCCTTACAGAAATTGGAGTTGGTAATCAATTCCTGATCAGAACCCCAGATGCCCATGACATAAGAGATAAGATAGACAAGTGAGACTTCATCAAACTGAAAAGCTTCTGCAAAGCGAAAGAAACCATCAAAAGAGTAGGAAGACAGCACACAGAATGGGAAAAAAATTACCAACTGTATATCTAAGAAAAGTCTAATATCCAGGATCTACAAGGAACTCAAACATGCCAAAAGGGAAAAAATAAACAGCCCTATTAAAAAGTGGGCAAAATATATGAATAGACACTTCTTAAAAGAAGACATACAAGCAGCCAACAGATACATGAAAAAAAAATGCTCAGTCTCACTAATCATCAAATAAATACAAATTAAAAACACACTAGATACCACCTAACTCCAGTCAGGATGGCCATCATCAATAACTCAAAAAACAACACATGCTGGAGAGGATGTGGGGAAAAGGGAACGCTCCTACAGTGTTGGTGGGTGTGTAAACTCGTACAACCCCTGTGGAAAACAGTGTGACAATTTCTAAAAGATCTAAAAATCGACCTTCCATATGGCCCAGCAATCCCCCTTCTGGGAATATGCCCAGAGGAACTCAAATCATTCTATAAAAAAGATACCTGCGCATGCATGTTTATTGCAGCATTATTCATAACAGCAAAGATATGGAACCAACGATGCTGCTCATCGAAAGTGGACTGGATTAAAAAATGGTACATATACATGATGGAATACTACACAACCATAAAGAAGGAAAAAATTATGGACTTTGCAGCAACTTGGATGGATTTAGAGTCTATCATACTCAGTGATCTATCACAGAATCAAAAAGCTGAGTACCACATGTTCTCACTCATAAGCGGACCCTGAACTTTTAGCATAATAGTATAATACTGGCAGTAGTGGAATGTTGCCAGGGAAGGGAAGGGGGTTGCTTAGCATCAATAAGGGTATCTGATCTCAAACCAGGTAAAGTGGAGTCCAAAGGGAGATCCAAACTTTGCCTGTATGATGACCTCTTATTCGCCTAATCCTGAATTATACTCCATATCTTTAAAATAAGTAAAAATAAATTAACAAAACAACAAAAAAAGAGAATGTTGAAGATGGAGCTCAAGTCTCTTCTGGGTTGTAGGCTTCCTGCTGAGAAGCTTGCTGCAATTCTGGTATGTATTCCCTGGTAGGTGGTCTGTCCCTTCTCTGTGGCTGCTGTTAGGATTCTTTCATGTTTACCTCGTAGAGATGGATTACCATGTGTCTTGGGGTTGGTCTTTTTATGTAATACATTGCAGGGGTTCCCTGGATCTCTTGCTGTTGAATGGTCACCTCTCTAACGAGATAGGGGAAGTTTTGTGTGACCTCTTGGAAGGCTTTTTCCTGGGTGTTCTCAGTTTCCTCTTGTGTCTCCAGGATTTCAACCAACCATAGATTTGGTTTCTTTACATAATCCCATACCTCTCATAGGCTTTGCACATTCATCTTGAGCCTCTTCTCCTTGTTTTTGTCAGATTAGGTTAGTTCAATATTTTGATCCTCAAGCTCTGAGATTCTTTCCTCTGCCTGGTCAATTCTGCTGCCTATACCTGTCACTGTGATTTGAAATTCCAAGAAGGAATGCTTTATTTTTAGGATTTCAGATTGGATCTTTCTTATATTGGCCAGCTCAACTTTTATTTCCTGCGCTGCTTTCGATGACTGATTGATCTGTGTTTCCACCTTCCCATGGTTTTCCTTGACTGTTTTTGCCATCCATAGTCTGAATACTATGTCATCAGGGATAGGTAGTTCTGATGGGTTCCATTGCTTGGAGTCTTGGGGGACCTTTCGTGGGTGATGCCTCATTAAATCTTTGGGTATTACCAGGGTTGTTTCACTGATTCTTCTTCATCTGTGAGGACTAACTCTTCTCTTTTAAAAATCTCTCTCTCTCTCCCCACATATCTATATCTATATCTATATCCATATCTATATCTATATCTATATCTATATCTATATCTATATCTATATCTATATCTATATCTATATCTATATCTATATCTACATCTACATCTATATCTATATCTATATCTATATCTATATCTATATCTGTTTGTTTTGTAGTAAGATACTGTCTAGCTGCCCTAAGGCCTTTTCTATTGTTCAAAAAAGTTCCCACAGGGAAAGAGGCACTGCCAGGAAGGCAGGCACCTTCATCCCAGTGCCTCCAGCTCTGCCTTTTCTGCTAGACAGTGCTCAGAACTCAAAGTGACTCAAATTTTTTTCTGTGGCCAGGCTGGAAAAACTGCTTTCTAATCTCCAGTTGTGAGCTTTCTGTGGGGATTGGGAGGGGAATGGGTTCCCTGGCTGCTGTAGCCACACAGCTGCATGGTAGTGCCATCTGTTGCCCAAAAGTGCTACCGTAGGGAAATTGGGGGTGCCTGATCCTCTGATTAACTCTCCCTCCCCACTAAGTGCCCATTTGCATTCAGAACTCAAAAGCAGCAGCATCTGTCAAAGCTTGCTGCAAACTGGTGTATGCCATGGCGGGACCTGCCCTTGGGGCAAATAAAGCTGGCATGTTATCTTTTCTAGTGGAGTAGCTAGCCACCAAGCACTGCTCACAGGGTACGAGCTTCCAGAAATCGGTTAGCCATATGTGTTCAGAGCTTGGATGGGCTTCCAGCTCCATGTGGTCTCTGGCAGCATGTCACTGTGCCATATCCAGGCCACATCCTGGTGGGACTGGAGTCTTGGGTTGCTGAGGGCAGGGGAGCCATTGCAGATCATGTCAGTATCACTTACCCTTTCTCACATTCCAAGCAGGACTGTAATTCTAATATGAGCTTGGTGCCTGATGGGAATGGAGCCTCTAAGCTCCAAAGCTGGCCTTCTGCTTTTTTTCCTCTTTGCTCCCTGTGTGTCCCAAGAGTCCTTTGTGGGATGGAAGGTCTATCCTTTGTCTCAGCCTGCCAAGCTGCTCAGGGTCACCAGCTACGGGGGTTCTCCTCCTTGGTCTGCTTTGTGAGAGAGGCACAAGTTGGCTACTACTAGGTGGCCATCTTGGATCGCATTTCCTAGCTTCTGGGATGTTCTGGCATTCTGCCGATAGATATCCCAGTACCTGCAGGTTACAGGAAGGCAGAGACTATGGCAAAAACACCTGACTCTCCTGGGGAGCTGGATATGGAGTAGTGGAGACAGGACCTGAAATCTGTGTGTGGATGGAGAAAAATGCCTTGCTGAGTATCAGTCTTATAAAAGAGAGGTTTCCTATGGGAATGAGGTTCTGAGGTTAGCCCAGAACCTTCTTGGAACCATACTCTGCCATTTTTTCCTGATAAAAAATGTAGCAAAGACTGCTAACTTTTCACCCAAACTCAGTCACTTCATCCTTTACACACAGATAAACCACATTTCCTAGCTACCCTTTCCATTGGATGTGACCATGTGACTGAGTTCTCACCATTGGAATGTGTGCAGAAATGATGTCTGACATTTTAGGGCTAATGCTTTTTTTTATTTTATAGATGTGGAGTACAATTCAGGGTTAAGTATACAAACATTGATTATGCAGGTACCCTTGTTGATGAGATGTGTCCCCCCTCTCCTGACAGTTTCCCTCAACTGGCAATCCTAGCCCCTCCCCTGGCAGTTTCCCACTACTGCCAATCCCTTTCTTATAGTATTATGATAATTGTTCAAGGTCTGCTTATGAATGAAAACATATAGAACTCTGTTCTTTGTTTCTGTGATAGTTCACTGGGTATGATTGACTCTAAATCCATCCAACTTGTTGCAAAGTCCATATGTTTGTCCTTCTTTATGGCTGCATAATTTTCCATTGTGTATATGTACCACATTTTAAAAATCCAGTCCAGCTTTGATGGGCAGTATGGTTGGTTCCATGGTTTTGCTATTGTGAATAGAGCTGCAACAAACATACGTGTGCAGGTATCTTTTTTGTAGAATGATTTGAGTTCCTCTGGGTCGGCTAATGCTTTTAAGAAGTGGGTTTACTCTTTTTATTTTTGTTAGGTGTATGCAGATGATGAGGAGGCTTAATGATGGGAAAATTAGAGGATGAAGGCCTCTCAGATCTTAAAACACCACATATAAAAGAGATATGCTCAGACCAGAAATACCCACCTTGTTCTGTCATATAAATGAGTGATAAGTTTCTATTGTGTTTAAACTATGATGTATTTGGGAGGTCTATTTTTTATGTAAGTTAAACCTATACTTACTGTTAGTTTGCTAGCGCTGTCATAACGCTGTACCACAAAGTGGGTGGATTAAGTAAGAACAATTTATATTCTAGGAGTTCTGAAGGCTACAAGTTCAGGATTAAGGTATCAGTAGAGTTGGTTCCTTCTGAGGACTGTAAGGGAGAGTTTGTTCCATGTCTCTCTTCTAGCTTCTCATGACTTGATGGCCATCTTTGGCATTACTTGATTTGTAGATGGTGTTTTCCCTTTGTATTCGTAGCATCTTCCTTCTATTCATGTTTCCTCCTCTTCACATGACATTCTTATTATAAAGGCATGGTCATTTTGGATTAGAGCCCACTCTCTTCCAGTACAACCTCACCTTAACTAATTGCATCTTCAATGAGACTATTTCTAAATAAACTCAAATTTTGAAGTTCTAGGGGTTAGAAATTCAACATGGAATTTTTTTTGGGGGGTGGGCACAATTAAACTTCTAACAATAACAAACCAAACTTCTCCTGTAACAAAGTCATGGGAGTGAGGACATCTCTAGATATAAACTGCTGAGACATTTTTAAAGGTCCTAGAGCATAGGTAGGATGGAAGTTAGGAGTAGGTTAAGAATAATTATAGAAGGTTGAAAAAAGGGGTTGAAGAAGATCAAATCCTCTCTTTCTTATCTACTTCTAAGTTTATATCCTCTTCTCTAGTGTTCTGTTGACCCCAGGAACTTTCCTACCTGCTTCCCTCCCGTAATTGTAACTTTGAAGATGTAATTAAGTAAAAGATCTTGAGATGAGAAGGTCATCCTGGTTTAACCAGGTAGGCCTTCAATGCAGCCATATGTATCCTTATAAGAGAGAGGCAGGGGGATATTTGATGACAGAAGAGGAGAAGGAGATGCAACCATGAAAGGTGAAATTAGTATGTGTTCACAAGCCAAGAAATTCAGGCAGCAACCAGAAGCTGGAAGAGACAAGAAACAGAGTCTCCATTAGATCCTCCGAAGGGTGACCCTGCCAGCACTTTGATTTTACTCCAGTGACACTGATTTCATATTTCTGAACTCAATAACTGTAAGAAAATTAATTTCTGTTGTTTTAAGCCATCATCTTTGTGATAATTTGTTACAGCAGTCACAGGAAACTAATACACATAGATTAAGATCAACTATTAAATAAGGATAATAGTATTTACCTCATACAATCATTGTAAGGATTAAATAAGATAATATATTCAAAAGTTCGTAAAAGAACCAGGCACATACTGCATTCCTAATGAATGGCAGATATCTTTATAATAAAAGCTATTATTATTATTATTAAATCTGGACTTGATATTTCGGGGGCATTTTTTTCAAAGAGGTTTGAGTTCTGAGGTAAATAGCATGGCTGGAGTTGAGTGTATATGCTGGACAAGAGGTGAGATAAAGGACAGTGTAGTAAAGAGTTGGAGTTGAGATAGAAAATCTGACTTTGAACTAAAAAGTGACATCTGTAGCAAATAATGACCTTTCCTCCTTCATTATCAATTCTTCCACCACTGTCCTGTCCTACTGCAATCTTGGGCAAGGTAAAGAGGTTTATGAGAAGCAAGAGGAGGAGAAAAAAGTTGCTCTAGGAAGTAGCCCACAATTGGGGATCATGGAGAATTCTGGCTAAGAGCTGCTACCCAAAATGTGATGTTATTTAGCCCATTAATTTGGGCAATTGTGAAAAATGCTAATATAAAGCCCACGGTGAACTATGCCATTCACTGCTGCCACACATAATAATTGATTTGACCCTGTTGGAATCAGATGTCTTAATGTGTATCAAGAAATGTCAATAAATGTGTATGATTTAACCTGAAAAAAGAAAGAGCTGCTGCCCCTAGGTGGTTAATATATGGGAGGCCATACAAAATTTCTTCATATAGGAGTCAGGAGTCAGAGTCAGAGACAGCATATTTTTTTTCTTGATAAATAAGTGTCTGCAATTGTTAACCAAAACCATTGATTTTGCTGTGCAACCCTTCTCTAGAGTCAATTCATCCATTTTTAATCTTAGTATTCTGTATTCAGCCTATTGTATGAATAGTTTAAAGGACTAATCACTTCATGGCAAAATTTCTGCTTTTCTATTTTTGTTTGTGGCATTAATTGCTACAAAATGATGGGAATTCTTGTAGAAGCTGAAAATTTTACCATAGTGTGCCTCCTAGGGAAAAAATAAATCATATTTGGCTAATACCTTGTTTTTAGCAAATAATTACTGCTCTAAGACCTATCGGTGACATAACATATTGCATAAGCAGCTAGTTGCCAAGATTTGAGCTCAATAAATAGTGAACTGAATTAGCAGGCTGTAATTGTGTCTGATGGAGAGAAGGCTTTTCAGCTTTCTAATAGGTTGTTATGGAGCATTCAGTTATTGGACTTGCCTCTGACCTCTTATTCTTTTCCTTCTGTCATCATATGGATAGGAGCTCAGAGAGCTGCACATATATGAAACAAAATGAGGAAACTGAATTCAAAATAAGATGACCATGGTCAAAGAGGTAGTGACATAGAACATTTATGAGACCATTTCTCATATCTCAGTCTTTCAATATTTCAGAATGAGGTCAAGAAAATGCTGAACTATATAACAGGAGGCCTAAATTACTATTTTCAGATCTGTACTAGCTAACTAGGTGATATTAGACAAATCAAATTTGCCTTTATTAGCCTCACCTTTATAATTTTTTTAAAATGGTGTGGTAGACTAACAGATCTTCAGTAGTGCTTTCAGGAGCCAACATTCTCTGAACAACAGAAACTGGATTTTAAAGTTTATTTTGGACACTTGACTTCCCAAGTGTAAATTGGCATATACTAGGGCAAAATCATTTTGATTAAAAGACTCAATGTGTCCTAATTTCCCAAGATAACTTTTTCTGTATGTTTCCCAAAATTTGATAGCCAGCAACTTTATTCCCTGATGCCTTGTTTAATCATTTGTACTGTACTGTATGGTCATATGTATTCAGCAGTCAGTGAGCCATGCCACAGCATTGTCATAGGACACTCACTGCCCATACCCAGGTGTGCATGGTGGAGCCTCTTTTTTCCTCCTGGCAATTACTTGTCATAGTAAAAATGTGTTATAGAACTAAGTCTAATTGGTCTTCCTGAACTTTTAATACCACCTTTTAAAATCCATCTTTGAAATGAACCCCTGGATTCATCTGATCATTGCCGATTATTTCTCTTCCATGTATAAACCCTTAAATTGAACTTGTGTCCACATGAAATGCCCAAACTCCTGACTTGATTTACAGAAAACTTTATGATATTATATGATTCCTGATAATCTTTTTCACTTTATTTTTCTTTTCTTTTCTTTTTCTTTCTTTTTTTTTTTTTGAGTTGGAGTCTCACTCTGTCACCCAGACTGGAGTGCAGTGGCTGCTCCCGGCCACCGCAGCCTCGACCTGCTGGACTCCAGCCATCCTTCCATCTCCCACCTCATGTTGCTCCTCCTACACAAAATATCCCAGCTACACTGAGTCACTTGGATTTGCCAATCATGCCAAACTACACTGACTTATCTTCCTTGCTTTGTTATATACATGTTATTTCCTGTACCTAAAATGTCCCCTCCACACCATTTCAGTACTCTGCTAAAAAAAATCACCCTTAAGCTCTTTCTTCACTAGGAGTTAGCTCATTGCAAACGGCTTGCTAGCTTTACCTCATTGTATTTTATTTGCGCCCTAGGAGACAGAGACTAAGAAGTGTGATTTTCCCCATTTATCTATGCTCACTCCTAGCGCAGAGCCTAGCATAGTAGATCTTTAGTTGATGTTTGTTGAATTATTAAGCAATGAGGAGTTAGACTTGGAGGGCATGGTCCCTGCTCTCAAGAAGTTTACAATCTAGAGTATTTCAGGCACACTAGGCAACTTACTTTGGTAAGGGCTGTAATAGAGTTATAAAAAGCACTAAAGGAGCCAGAGAGATAATAATTCATACTAGCTTTGGGGATCTGGGAAATATATAATATCCCAGACATTAAATTAAGTGACTAATCTCTGCTTAAAGACTGCAGTCCCATGTGTTTTCCGGGTACTCACAGATAGCCAGAGAAATTCTGACATCAAGCCTTAGCCCTGCTTCTTCATTCTGTGTTAATTTAGGCAAGATATTAACAGCTCTCAAGCTCATTGGCTTCGGTTGTATTAGGATAATGATGCAACCTTAATCATAGGGTCATATTAGAAACGTAATGAGTTAATATATGTGTACTACTAACCATTGAGCCTAATGTACTGTTATCACTCCATAAACATTGGCTATATTCACAATTATTCCATGCTGCTTTAACTAGAACCACTTCTTTCCTTTGTTGAGTCTTGTGTAATCAGGCCAGACTCAATCTTCCTTTATGGATAATTATCATATTATCATATAGCCTGTATGTCCCTAAGCTCATCCTGTTCCATGTGCCAGAGACTACAAAAATATATCTCCGGCCTGGACCTCTCCACTGAGTGTCAGATGTCTAGATCTAGTTGCCTAGTTGATATCTCCATTTGATATCTCCAATAGTTATCTCAAATTTCTTGAGATAGCAAAAGCAAACTCTTGACATCCACTGACCCATAAATCTGCTTGTACCCTCTACTCCTTAACCATATGTCAAAAACTCACTCCCTTAGATTGTAGAATATTTATCTTGAGGGTTGTCATAGTCCACTTGTGTTGCTATAAAGGAATCCTTGAGGCTGAGTGATTTATAAAGAGAAGAGTTTTCTCAGATTTACCTTCCAGGTCACTAATTCTTCACCTTTATCTAGTTTTCTGCATATTTTGTACATTAAAGTTTCTGATTTCATTGGCAATATTTTTTCCTTTAAGATATTCAATTTGGGCCTGACTCAGGGGCTCACTTTTGTTATCCCAGCACTTTGGGAGGTTGATGTGGGAGGCTTGATGTTGGGAATTTGAGACCAGCCTGGGCAACATAGTGAGAACCCCTTTTTACAAAAAATTAAAACATTATTCAGATGTGGTGGCACATGCCTGTATCCAAAGCTACATGGGAGGCTGAGGCAGAAGGATGGCTTGATCTGAAGCTTCAGTGAGCTACTATGGTGCCACTGCACTCCAGCTTGGGTGACAGAGTGAGACCATGACTCAAAAAAAAAAAAAAAGGATTTGTAATTTCATTCTATGACTTCTCATTTAGAAAAAAATGATAATATAGGGGAGTCTGCTTTGTCCTGGGTTGCAAAAGTGCCTCTATAAGTGGTATGCTTGATTCTGTGAGATCCCTACATGAAAATATTCCTGACTGATTTTGTTAGTAATAGCTTGGCTTATGAATCCAACATAGATCATTTTTCATCCCCATACTTAAAGGGCACAATCTGGAAGGGAGCATAGAAACAGATGTATCTGGAAAGAACAAGAAAATGAAAGTCTTGCATTGAATAGGGGGAAAAGAAGGTCTTGTGGCATGGAATCCTGGAATCTTGAAGCTGCAGGTGTACTTGGGAATTAGTTTTACCAAAAAAAGACCTTAGGTTAAAAGAGATGAGGGGACAGTTTTCAAATTAACATGCATGAAATTTACAGAGCTCAATAAAATGAGAGGGATGTCAAATATTTTGCAATAGCCCAGGTCTTATAAGCCAATTTTAATGCTGTTTCCATTACATAATTCTCCTTGAGGAATGCTGGTCCTAAACAAGAAGTGTCTACCTTTTCTGTAAGCATTCCCTTTAAAAGATACATCTACTACTGTGCTAAACCATATTGCCCAGCACATATATGGCTAATTGAACTTTATGCCTGAGAAAATCTTGGAGAAAAGGGAATCAAATAGAAGAATAAACTTAAGAAAGAGATAAGAAAAAGAAGTACAGATACTGCCATAATAGGCTCTAATCGCTGTAATCTGAATTTGGAAAATTATCAACTTATTTTGGAAAAATCTTTTCAGTGGGATTAAGGATTGTATCCTGTATTATTCAGATGTGTTCTAAATCAATCACAAATATCCTTGTGAGAGAGGCAGAGGGAGATTTGTCTGAGAGAGATGAGGAGAAGACAGTGTGACTATACAGGCAGAGATTAGAGTGGGATCACCAGAAGTTGGAAGCAACAAGAAACATATTAACCTCTAGAGCCTCTGAAAAGAGTACACCACCCTGACATCTTAATTTCTTTTATTTTTTATTTTAAAGATGTGGAGCACAATTCACGGTTAGGTATACAAATGTTCATTATGCAAGTACCCTTGTTGATGAGGTGTGCCCCCCTTCCCCCAGCAGTTTTCCACTACTACCAATCCTGCCCCCCCAGCAGTTTCCCACTACTGCCCATCTTTCTTATAGTATTATGATAATTGTTCAAGATCCACTTATGAGTGAGAACATGTAGTATTCAATTCTTTGTTTCTGTGATAGATCATTCAGTATTATGAACTAAAAGTCCATCCAAGTTGCTATGAAGTTCATAATTTTGTTCTTCTTTATGGCTGTGTAATATTTCATCCTGTATATGTACAACATTTTTTTTATCCAGTCTTCTTTCGGTGGGCAGTACAGTCAGTTCCATGTTTTTGCTATTGTGAATAATGCTGCAATGAGCATGCATGTGCAGTTATCTTTTTCATAGAGTGATTTGAGTTCCTCCTTGCCTATTCCATAAAAGATAAAATAGACAAGTGGGACCTCATCAAACTGACAAGTTTTTGCAAAGCCAAAGAAACCGTCAAGAGAGCAGGGAGACAACCCACAGACTGGGAAAAATATGTATATTTTTGCCAACTGTATGTCTGACAGAAGTCTAACATCTAGGGTTTAAAAGGAACTCAAATGTGCCAAAAAGAAAAAAACAAGTAGCCCCATTACAAAGTGGGCAAAAGATATGAATAGACACTTCTCAAAAGAAGACATATGAGCAGCCAACAGATACATGAAAAAATGCTCAGCCTCACTAGTCATCAGAGAAATGCAAATTAAAATGACACTGAGATACCACCTAACTCCAGTCAGGTTGGCCACCATCAATAACTCAAAAAAAAAAAACAACAGACAGTGGAGTGGATGCAAGGAAAAGGGAACACTCCTAGACTGTTGGTGGGAGTGCAAACAAGTACAACCTCTGTGGAAGACATCTTAATTTCTTCATACTGAAAATGATTGCATACTTCTAGCCTAGAACTTTGACAAAATAACACATTGTTTAAGCCACCAATTTTGTGGTAATTTGTTACAGCAGCCCTAGGAAATGAATACACCGGCACAAACCTGTAATGTAAAGCATGAAGCAATACATCCAGTGCCCCATTTTAATTCTCATAAATTATAATTTACAAGTAAGCATTTCTTTGAATTTCATCCTGAGTGTGTTTTATAATGTTGTTGCTGAACTTTGCCTTTTTCTGAAGTTGCTGTATGAAGTACCATCCTTTCTGGAGAACAACTGGATAATCTGCAACCATAACTGTACAATTTTCACTTCTCCATGGAGAAAGCCAAAGCTTCATCAGTCCTGGAAACTGCATGTGAGGCCTGATCATTGTGAAAATGGGCAAGACTCACTAATGGGTGTGTCTTCCAAGCGGCCAGTCTTTCAGCTAATCCTACTTTATGAGTTAGTATGCTTTCAGTTCCAAGTAACAGAAATTCAACTCAAAATGACTAAACCAATAAGGAAGTTATCTCTTATAACAAATCATCTAGGACAAAAGCTCTTTCCATTGTTTGGATTTGCCATAGTCAGCACATGGACCTTTTCTCAGTTTAATTTCCCCTATTCTTATAGAATGGCTACTGTAGATCTAAGCATCACATGTAAACTCATGTGTAGCCTTCATGTATTTATTTTTAGGAGCAAGGAAGCTTTTCCCAGAAAGTTCCCATCTGGGCTTCTCTCATGCCGCATTATAAATGGGTTACATGCTCACCCCTAAACCGTAAACTGATTATTTTTCACTAATCAGGATTTATCTCTCAGCTAATGATAAGATTCTCTTCCAAGAGGGAAAATAATTGTAGTGGGATTCTGCTAACACAAAAGAAGGAAGATAGGGCTGTTAGGTAGACAATCAAAATTGTAAATGAACTATAAACAAAAATGCATACTTACTTTTCCATGAAATGTGATAACTCAATATAGTCTTGCTATGAGACAAGACTATGTGAACTAAAAGCAACTTGTGTAAAAGAAGATATATATTTTAGTTCATATGAAGTCATTAGGAATTAGATCTGTGGTAATACACCCCTGCTATAGTTTGGTTTGTTTGACCCCTCCATACTTCATGTTGAAACTTGATACCCGGAGTTCTGGTAAGATGGTGACAGCATAGGTGGGATTGTGAGAGTCTCCGAAAGTGAGTTCCCCAAAAGACTCTTACTTTCCTTCCCCCACCCCCCTGCCCACTGCCAGCCATACCAGTCCGAGGCCTGGAGACCCTCGGACCCATGCAAGGGCAGCTATTGAGGCCTCTCGGCTGCTACTGCTCCACCATAGGTGGCCCTGGGCCCTGGCTGTGTGGAGATCCCAGCTCCCTCCCCAGCTACAACATCTCACCCAGCCCCAAGCCACCAGCTGCTGCCTGTAGAGGCCCTTGGATACCACCTTGTGGAGATCTATGTTCCCTTGCTGGCTGCACTGATCCGCCTGGCTCTCAGCCATTGCCAGCTCCCTCCCTGACTGGGCACCCAGTCCAGAGGGCCTGGTGCTCACTCCTTGGAGTTCCAGCTCCCTGCTCTGGGTTTTGGGTCCCTGCTCAGCCCTATTTCAAGCTGCTGTCACCCAGGGAGGCTCTAGGCGCCCACCCCTCAGAGATACCAGCTCCATTCTTGGCTGAAGTGCCCTGTGTAGGACCCAAAGCTGCTGTCACGGCACACCACCCACCCTTTGGAGCTTTGGTCCCTGCTCTGGCTGAGGCACCCAGCTTGGGACCCCGTGGTTGTGTAAGGGAACAGTATATCTTAAGGAGGTGCTGATCAGCTGCTCTCAGCTCTCAGCTCCAGAAGAGGGAATTCCCAGCTCCCTACTCTACCCCAGACCCTGGCGGCACACCAGATCCAGTGCCTAGCTGTGTGACTGATCCCCGGTGCCTGATGTGGGAGACACACCATCACAGCCCATCATAGTGGATTGCCCACGGACCCGGATGAGTGGGGAGAAAGGATGGGTGGAGAGAAAGGATCCGCAAAAGAGTAGCTGCCCACCTCAGCCATTTCCCAGGCAGAGATTTGCATTGCCCTGCCCATCTATGAGCAGCTTCCACCTTGGTTTCTAAGGTAGCATTGCTAAACAGGAGACAAAAGGCCCTTCCCTACACTGAACCAGATACAGGCAACTCAGCCCTGTCACAGACCTCACAGGCAGCAAGCCAAGGGAACCAACCCAAGCTTGTAGTAAATCTATCTGCCTGCAATGAAAGCAAAGAGGAGAGGCTAGCGATCAGAGCCGAAGAGGTTTTAGACACTCAGGAAAGATTCCAGAGCTAGTCTGGTTTCTTTTTTTGATTTTATTGCTTTGATTGATTGCTTTTTGCTCACTTTTGTTTGCTTTTTGATTTAGACTACCTGTTTGTGTTGGGGAAAATGCATCAAAAGGCATGATTTTATTAGACTGTCTTTGTGTGATTGCTGGTATGCTTTAGGGAATTTTGTTTGTGTGTCTGTATTTCACTCTTTTTTGGCCTTGTGTCTCTTTTTCACTAGTTAGTTGATATGTATGTCTGTTTTCTTTCTCACTCTTCTCTCTTTCTAACTTCCTCTTGATCCCCCCCATTATTTTCCTTTTTCGTACCTCCTTTTGTTCCAGGGAGCAAACCTACACCCTGCTGCACAGACAGATTGTAAGGCAGTGGAAAATACCTGTTGGTAGATACTGGGATCAGCAGATAGATTCTGAATCACAGCTTTCCCCTCAATTAAACCTCAAAACTACAAAAAGTACAGCTCCCAACCCACAGTTCAGCCCCAAAAGTGAACAAAGCCAGAGGACCCTCATAAGAAAGAACAGGAGATTGAACAAAAGAAGTAAAAGCAACCCCACTTTCCCTGAAAAACAGAATTAAAGAAGGAGAGGGAAAGGGGTAGAGAGAAGAATCTACACAAATGAAGAAAAACCAAAAAAAGAACATGGGTCTCTAACAGACAACTGGGAGATCAGACACTGAAAAACTGACTTTGGAATGCAAACAATGAAGAGCCCCAGAATGGCTGGTCTCAATCTACAAAACCAGATATCAAGACATTAATGGAGAGATTAAAAAGAATTGAGGAGAGGCAAGAAGAAACTAGGAAGGAGTTGATAATTGAGATAACAGTAGTAAAGAATACTGTGAATGAAATAAATAACAAACTGATAAGCATGGAAGCAGAATTAGTCAAGCAGAAGAAAGAATCTCAGAACTTGAGGACCAAAATATAGAACTAACACAAATGGGCAAAAACATAGAAAAGACGCTTTAAAAGACAGAAAGAAACCTTCAAGAGATGAGCGATTACTTCAAGAGACTGAACCTAAGAGTAATTGGACTTCCTGAGGCAGAGAGACAGAGTCCACTCTGGAACAAACATTCCATGAGATTATTAAAGAAAACTTCCCTCATCTCATCAGTGATGTGAAAATTCAAACACAAGAGATTCAGAGAGCCCCTGCAAGACAACAAATGAGAAGACGAACTCCCAGACACATAATAGTTCAAGTAAACAAAGTAGGTATAAAAGAAAGAATCCTAAAGGCAGCAAGTGAAAAAGGTCAGATTACCTACCATGGAAGAGCAATTAGAATAACAGCAGATTTATATACAGAAACCCTTAGGCTAGGAGAGCTTGGAGCACAATCTTCAAAGTTCTAAAAGATAAACAATGTCAACCAAGAATAATCTACCCAGCCAAGCTAAGCTTCATCAGTGAAGGAGAATTAAAATCTTTCCCAGATATCCAATTCCAAAGAACTTACGCTGCCACCAGACCACCTCTACAAGAAACACTTAAGAAAGTATTAAACACAGAAGAAAAGGAAAAAAGAACAGCAATATTCTTCACAAGAGTACAGGAAAAAAAGTAAAACACACATGAACCAACCCCCAAACCAAAAGAAAGACAGCAAAGAGTAACAACAACAACAACAACTTAATAAGAACCTTATGTTAGGGACCAACTCTCACATTTCAATAATTAGCCTAAATGTGAATGGACTAAATGCACCACTGAAAAGACATAGAATGGCAAAATGGGTAAAATATCATCAGGAAACAATATACTACCTTCAAGAGACCCATCTCACTAGAGAGGACATGCACAGACTCAAAGTAAGAGGATGGGAAACAAATTTTCAGGAGAATGGAACACAAAAGAAAGGAGGAGTAGTGATCCTAATTTCAGACAAAATACCATTTAAGCTATCAAAAACTTAAAAAGATACAGAAGGCCACTACATAATGATAAAAGGTTCATTCCATCAACAAGAAATATCTATCCTAAACATATATGCACTTAACATAGGAGCACCAACTTTCATAAAGCAACTTCTAGGAAAACTGAAGAAAGATATTGACTCTAACACTATCATAGCTGGGGACTTTAATACCCCACTCACAACCCTAGACAGATCATCAGGACAAAAAATCAGCAACGAGATCCGGAACTTCAATGTGACTCTTGACCAAAAGGACTTAATTGATACCTACAGAACACTCCAGCCAACGACCACAGAATATACATTCTACTCATCACCACATGGAACGTACTCTAAGATCGACCACATACTTGGCCATAAATCAAGGATAAAAATTTCAAAAGATCAAATTTTGTCATGCACCTTCTCAGACCACAGTGGAATAAAAATAAACATCAACACCAACAAGGTTCCCCCCAATCCCACAAAGACATGGACACTAAATAGCACGATGTTAGACAACTCCTGGGTCAACAATGAAATTAAAACAGAGATTAAAAGATACATGGAAACAAATGAAAATGAAAAAACATCTTACCAAAATCTCTGGCATGCCATGAAAGCTGTAATAAGAGGAGAAATCATATCTCTACAAATGCACATGAAGAAAATGGAAGGATCACAAACTAACAGTCTAACAAGTCACCTTAGGAAGCTGGAAAAGCAAAACAACCAAAACCCTAACACCAGCAGAATGCTCCAGATCACCAAAATAAAAAAAACCCAAATCTGGGTCTTAGAAGACAAAAAGATACTACAAAAAAAAATCAATGAAACAAAAAGTTAGCTCTTTGAAAGGATAAACAAGATCAATGGTCCCCTAGCTAGACTGACCAAGAAAAAAAGAGAAAAAGCCGAAATAAATACAATCAGAAACACAAGAGATGAAGTCACATCTGACACTGAAGAAATACAGAAGATTATTAGAGACTGCTACGTACACTAGTATGGAAACAAACTGGAAAACCTTAAGGAAATGGAAGACTTTCTGATATCGCACAACTTGCCTAGGTTGAAACAAGAAGAAATCGAGGCCCTAAATAGACCAATACCAATCAAGGAAATTGACTACATTATAAGAAAACTACCTACAAAAAAAAGCCCTGGACCAGATGGCTTTCCAGCAGAATTCTATAAGACATTTAAGGAGGAGCTGATACCAATCCTACTGAAAGTATTTCAGGTGATTGAGAAAGATGGAACCCTCCCCAAATCATTGATTTGGTATCACATTGATACCCAAGCCAGGTAAAGACCCAACAAAGAGAGAGAACTACAGGCCAATATCTTTGATGAAGATAGATGGCAAAATTCTCAACAAGATCCTAGCAAGCCAGATTCAATAACACATCTCAAAACTCATTCATCATGACCAAGTACACTTCATCCCTGGGATGCAAGTCTGGTTCAACATTCACAAGACAATAAATGTAATTCAATACATCAACAGACATCAGAATAAAGACCACATGATTATATTATTAGATGCAGAAAAAGCTTTTGTTAAAATCCAGCACCACTTCTTGATAAAAACCCTCGAACATCTAGGCATACATGGAACATACCTCAAAATAGTAAAAGCCATCTATGAGAAAGCCACACTAGCATACTCCTAAACAGACACAAATTGGAACCATTTCTCCTGAAAACTGGAACAAGACAAGGATACCCACTCTCTCCCTTCCTGTTCAATATAGTATTGGAAGTCCTGGCTAGAGCAATCAGAAAAGAGAAGGTGGTCAGGGGTATCCAAATAGGAAAAGAGGAAGTCAAGTTTTCTCTCTTGCAGATGACATGATTGTTTACCTTGAAATCCCAAGAGCATCTGTCAAAAGCCTCCTCATACTGATAAAAGACTTTGGCAAAGTCTCAGGGTATAAAATAAAAGTGCAAAAGACAATCGCATTTCTTTACACCAATTATAAACAGAAACCCAAATAAAAAGCACAATTCCATTCACAATAGCCACAACAAAAAAATGAAGTACCTTGGCATCTTCCTAACCAGAGACGTGAAAGACCTTTACATGAAACTACAAAACACTACTCAAAGAAATCAAAGATGACTCAAACAAGTGGAAAAATATCCCATGCTCATGGATTGGAAGAATCAACATTGTGAAGATGTCCATCTTACCTAAGGCAATGTACAGATTTAATGCAATACCCATCAAATTATCAGCAACATTCTTCTCAGAGCTAGAAAAAACAATC
>NW_007251376.1:27631-28262 GCF_000164805.1 Carlito syrichta | reverse complement strand
AGAAGAAAAACCTCAATTTCTCAACCAACTCATCTTCGACAAAGCCTCCACCACCTACCACTGGGGAGAGGAGAACCTATTCAGTAAATGGTGCTGGGAAAACTGGCTTACCACATGCAGAAGATTCAAACAAGACCCCTATCTATCTCCATACACAAAAATTAACTCTAAATGGATCAGAAAGCTAAATATAAAACCTGAAACCATAAGAACCTTAGAAAATGCAAGACTCAACCTTATGGAAATTGGAATTGGCATCTAATTCCTGAACTAAACCTGAAACGCACAGGCCATAAGAGATGAGATAGACAAATGGGACCTCCTTAAACTGACAAGCTTCTGCAAAGCCAAAGAAACCATCAAGAGAGCAGGGAGACAGCCCACAAGCTGGGAAAAGGTATTTGCCAACTCCATGTCTGACAAAGGTCTAACATGTTGAATCTACAAGGAACTCAAATGTGCTGAAAAGAAAAATACAAACAACTCCATTATAAAGTGGGCAAAAATATGAACAGACACTTCTCAAAAGAAGACCTATGAGCGGCCAACAGACTCATGAAGAAATGTTCAACCTCACTAATCATCAAGGAGATGCAAATTAAAACTACACTGAGATACCAACTAACTCCAG